>NC_074689.1:17978415-18148656 GCF_029448725.1 Salvelinus fontinalis | reverse complement strand
AGGGCTGTGTAGACTGTCTGTAAACCGTCTGTGTAGAATATAGACTGCCTGTGTAGGACTGTGGGGGGAACAGCAATCTGGAAGACATGGGGAACAATAATGAATCTTCCCTTCCCAACATGCTCAGCGGCAGCTTCAGCCGTAGCCAGCCAGCCCCACCTCCTGCCTTCCAATCACCCTCAATGGGCTCCCTTATTTCTAGATGTCTTATTTTTAGCTCACCATCATTTCAGCTCTACTCTTCTCCTCCGCCTCCCGAAGAATGAACTAAGTGGTGGTTGTTAGGACCGAGATGGAGGAAGAGGGGAGAGGGCTGAGGGTGGACAGAGAGGGATGGAGAGAGATATAGAGAGACAGGAGAGGGATAGAGAGAGAAGAAGAGGGGAAGAGAAGAAGAGGGAGAGAGAGAGAGAGAGAGAGAGAGAGAGAGAGAGAGGAGAGAGAGAAAGAGAGAGAGAGAGAGAGAGAGAGAGAGAGAGAGAGAGAGAGAAAGAGAGAGAGAGAGAGAGAGAGAGAGAGAGAGGAAGAGAGATAGAGAGAGAGAGGAAGAGAGAGAGCAAAAGAGAGAGAGAAAGAGAGAGAGAGGGAGAGAGAGACAAAGAATGAGAGAGATGGAGAGAGAGAGAGAAACATCTCAAATGCAGTGACACCCTCTCATATCATTACCAAGCCCTGCAATGCCAAGAGCTGAACAAATAAAAACGTCCCGTCATCCAGCTGGCGCTGGGGCTGAGTTCACAAATCTGTTCTACAAAAACACTGAAGCCTCAGGACCAGAACATCCAATCAATCAGTATAAACCAAACTACAACACAGTCAAAACAAAACTACATTACTTATTGGGAAACAGGAGCACAAAGTAAAATGGAGTTCTATCTGGCCCTAAATCGACAGTAAACCGTGGCAAATTATTTGACCATGGTTACTGATCAAAACCTTGGAAAAACCTTGTCAAAGTACAGGCTCAGTGAGCACAGCCTTGCTATTGAGAATGGTAGACACAGGAAAACCTGGCTCCCTATAGAGGAAAGGCTGTGCAACCACTGTACCACAGCAGAACCTGAGACAGAGCTGCATTTCCTGACAAAATGTAAAAAATGTAAAACAATTAGGGAGTGTAATTTCCCCAAATTTGAAACCCTTATTCAAGGTTTCAAAGACCTCTCTGATGAGGATAGGCTACCTGTCCTGTTGGGGGGAGGACGCAGAGGGCTGTGGGTTGGCAGCGCACTACTTTGCTGCCCGCCATAAAATGAGGGACAGTGCCTGACAGACCAACCAACCTGCACATGTCCTCTATAATATTGTTATTGTTATTGTTCAATGTATGGTTATTTTGACCCTTGGTTATTGTTGTTACTGTTGTCCTGTTGACAATATTGATTGTTATTATTTTAATTATGTTTAATATTGTAAATCTCCAAAGTTAGTTTGGCAGTATGTACAGAGAAGGGGCATGTATGAGGTACATGTCTTTGGCTTCTTTCCAAGTTAAGTCTTTATCTGCTCAAACAAACAGTTCAGTATTGCAGCTAATATGTTGAACATACATTAGTTTCTTTTTGAATAGCTGTTGTGAGCATATTTCCCTGTCATGGATGAATGACTTGGCATTTGACCTTTGAGGTCATGCTACATCATCACGCCAACTCAGAGCCTTGTACGAAGTTGCCGAGGCATGCATGCACGCACACACACACACACAGACACACACACACACACACACACACACACACACACACACACACACACACACACACACACACACACACACACACACACACACACACACACACACACACACACACACACACACACACACACACACACACACACAAGATGATCTCTCTATAAACCTGTTGGTTGAAACTCCTGGTTTTTATCTTTGACTCTAGTTGAGCTATAGCTATCTCAGGTGGTTCTGGTTAACTTCCTAATTGTTGTTCACAGACAGGACATCGTTAGCACACACACACACACACACACACACACACACACACACACACACACACACACACACACACACACACACACACAGTAATAGTCTAAAGAGAGACTCTGAGAGGATGGAAAAGAACACAATGGTTTATGGATGGACAGACCCACCAAAGGAAGACGTTATATTGGCAGATAGACAAGGGAACAGACAGACTGACAAGCTGACAGACGATGCAGTCAAAGAAACAGACTTTCAAACTGGAAGACATTAGAGAGAGAACTCCCCAAGGGATACCTCTAACTCTCACTGCCATGCTCCTAGTGACTGAAGAGAGAGGGAGCAAAGAGAAAAGAAGAGAGAGGGAGAGAGGACAGGAGAGAGAACGTACGTGTGTGTGTGTGTGTGTGTGTGTGTGTGTGTGTGTGTGTGTGTGTGTGTGTGTGTGTGTGTGTGTGTGTGTGTGTGTGTGTGTGTGTGTGTGTGTGTGTGTGTGTGTGTGTGCGAGAGAAAGAGAGAGAGAGAGAGAGAGAGAGAGAGAGAGAGAGAGAGAGAGAGGAGAGAGAGAGAGAGAGGAGAGAGAGAGAGAGAGAGAGAGAGAGAGAGAGAGAGAGAGAGAGAGAGAGAGAGAGAATGGTCCTCTCTTGACTGGCCTCCAAACATCAATACTGTTTCAATGAAGTTAATGAATCAGCGTCAGGCTATAGAACCGTAGGGGAGTGGCAGGGACGGGGACAGGGTAGGCTATGATTCAGGAGGAGGACAGGCAGACTGATACACAACTTGATACTGTCCGGAGACCTGTTCTCTGTTGGACACAGGCTCTGTGAAAAGAGGTTTGACTTCTGACAAGGTAATACCTCTAGATGGCGCCGAAGAGGATAGCTGAAGTTTTACATGCCGTAATCAATTGTGCTATTTTGTTTGTTTTTTGTGTTGTTTGTAACTTATTTTTTAACTTATTTTGTACATAATGTTGCTGCTGCCGTCTCTTATCACCGAAAATAACTTCTGGATATCAGAACAGCGATTACTCACCACGAACTGGAAGAATCTTTTTCCTTTAACGAGTCCGACGAGAACGATATACTGCTCTCCCGGGTAACAGGCCCAGATCCCTGTCATTTGCGTGAAGAAAAGACGGAGGAAAAGAGGACGAAGATCAGTCTGCCTTTTGAGAATCCGTAGGCGAGCGAGTAACTCCCATTGGCATCAAGTCTACTTGCTAACATGCAAAAATAAAATGGATGACCTACGATTGCGATTATCTTACCAACGGGACATTAAGAACTGTAATATTCTATGTTTCACCGAGTCATGGCTGAACGACGACACAGACAATATAGAGCTGGAGGGATTTTAAATGCACCGGCAGAACAGAGAAGCTACGTCTGGTAAGACGAGGGGTGGGGGATGTGTGTCTTTTTGTCAATAACAGCTGGTGCGCGATGTCTAATATTAAAGAAGTCACGAGGTATTGCTCGCCTGAGGTAGAGTACCTTATGATAAGCTGTAGACCACACTATCTACCAAGAGAGTTCTCATCTATATTATTCGTAGCCGTCTATTTACCACCACAGAACGAAGCTGGTACTAAGACTGCTCTCAACCAACTCTATAAGGCCATGAGCAAAGAAGAAAATGCTTATCCAGAAGCAGCGCTCCTAGCGGCCGGGAACTTTAATGCAGGCGAACTTAAATCAGTTTTACCACATTTTTACCAGCAGTTCACATGTGCAACCAGAGGGGAAAAAAACTCTGGACCACCTTTACACACAGAGATGCACACAAAGCTCTCCCCCGCACTCCATTTGGCAAATCTGACCATAATTCTACCCTCCTGATTCCTGCTTACAAGCAAAAACTAAAGCAGGAAGTACCAGTGACTCGCTCAATAGGGAAGTGGTCAGATCACGCGGATGCTGCGCTACAGGACTGTTTTGCTAACACAGACTGGAATATGTTCCGGGGTTCATCCAATGGCAATGAGGAGTATACCACCTCAGTCTTCGGCTTCATCAACAAGTGCATCGACGACGTCGTCCCCACAGTGGCCATACGTACATATCCCAACCAAAAGCCTAGGAATACAGGCAACATCCGCATCAAGCTAAAGGCTAGAGCCTCCGCTTTCAAGGAGTAGGACACTAATCCGGACGCCGATAGGAAATCCCGCTATGTCCTCAGATGAACCATCAAACAAGCAAAGCGTCAATACAGGTTTAAGATTGAATCCTACTACACCGGCACAGACGCTCGTCGGATGAGGCAGGGTTTGAAAACTATTATGGACCACAAAGGGAAACCCAGACGCGAACTGTGCAGTGACACGAGCCTACCAGACGAGCTAAATGCCTTTTATGCTCGCTTCGAGGCAAGCAACACTGAAGCATTCACGAGAACACCAACTGTTCTGGATGACTGTGGGTTAACGTTCTCGGTAGCCAATGTGAACAAAACCTTTAAACAGGTCAACATTCACAAAGCCGCTGGGCCAGACGGATATCCAGGACGTGTACTCAAAGCATTCGGGGACCAACTGTCAAGTATCTTCACTGACATTTTCAACCTCTCCCTGACCGAGTCTGTGATACCTACATGTTTCAAGCAGACCACCATAGTCCCTGTGCCCAAGGAAGTGAAGGTAACCTGCCTAAATGATTACCGCCCCGTGGCTATGTCGGTAGCCACGAAGTGCTTTGAAAGGCTGGTCATGGCTCAAATCAACAGCATCCTCCCGGATACCCTAGACCCACTCCAATCCGCATACCGCCCCAACAGATCCACAGATGACGCAATCTCAATCGCACTCCACACAGCCCTTTCTCACCTGAACAAAAGGAACACCTATGTGAGAATGCTGTTCATTGACAACAGCTCAACGTTCAACCCCATAGTGCCCACGAAGCTCATCACTAGTGTGTGTGTGTGTGTGTGTGTGTGTGTGTGTGTGTGTGTGTGTGTGTGTGTGTGTGTGTGTGTGTGTGTGTGTGTGTGTGTGTGTGTGTGTGTGTGTGTGTGTGTGTGTGTGTGTGTGTGTGTGTGTGTGTGTGTGTGTGTGTGTGTGTTCTGACTACTCTATAACCTGGGAATATAGGACCCTCCAGACAGAGAAACAAGTTAAAAAGACTAGAACTGGCAGGCCTTGAGTTGGCCATCTGTTACTGTGTATATGCTCAGTCTCTCTGTCTCTCTCTCACACACACACACACACACAGGGCAGCTGGCTGTCCACTCTGGCACGTTCTGTGACCATGTGTCTGGCTGTTGTGTGGGGAGGGTCTGTGGCTGGAGGGGAAGGGCCACACAGATGGACCTATGTGTAGGTGGATGGGTGGGTGGGTGTGTGTACGTGCGTGCATCGATAGAGAGAGAGAGAGAGAGAGAGAGAGAGAGAGAGAGAGAGAGAGAGAGAGAGAGAGAGAGAGAGAGAGAGAGAGAGAGAGAGAGAGAGAGAGAGATGTGGCTAAACCTTAGCTCTGGGCTGAGAGGTGTGGAGAGATGTTTATAGGTGTGGTGTGTTGTTTTGAAGGTGTGTTGATTGCAGTTGTGGAAGAAGTTGTGTTAGAAAGGGTTGTTGTAGGGGCTTGTATAGACTTGTTGTACTAGATAGGTTGGTGTTGGTTATGAAGGGCTCTGTGTGTGAGGGTCAGAGGGTTTATGGAGAGGTTGTAGGGGGTTGTAAAGGGGTTTTATAGTGTAAGTGGTGGGGAGGGTTGTTGTTCTGGAGTGATGGTGTCGGGTAGATTGTGGAGGAAGGTTGTGAAGGCTTGTATGTGTGGGTCTGTGTCTGGGGTGGATGTAGATAAAAGTTGTAGGGGAGGTTATTAGTGGCAGGTAGGTGGACACAGGCAGACTAGAATCAATCTGACCCTGTGATCAGGACTATGCGCGCTGGTCTGATCTGGTCTCACATCAGAAGACTTCTTACCCTGACAGGGCTGGGGGCTGGGAAGTGGAGGTAGAGGGGAGGCTGACAGCAGGGAGGCAGAGGGGGGCTGGGGGGGAGAGGTAAGGGGGAGGCTAACAGGAGGGTGGCAGAGAGGGGAGTGGGTCTGGGAGGGGGAGGCTGACAGGAGGGAGGCAGAGGGGGCTGGGAGGGAGAGGTAGGGGGAGGCTAACAGGAGGGAGGCAGAGAGGGGAGTGGGTCTGGGAGGGGGAGCTGACAGGAGGGAGGCAGAGGGGGGCCGGGAGGGAGAGGTAGGGGGAGGATAACAGGAGGGCGGAAGAGAGGGGAGGGAGAGGGGGAGGGGGAGGTAGGGTGAGGCAGGGGGAGGCTGACAGGGGGGAGGGGGGCTGGGAATGGGGAGGCAGGAGGCAGTAGGCTGAGGGGGAGGCAGGGGATTGGTAGGGGGCTGACACTGTGTCTGGAGCAGGGGGAGGTAGGGGGGAGGGGGAGGAGGGCTGACAGGGGGTGAGCAGCATGATTCATATCCTCCAGCAGCAGGAGAAGAAGTTGCTCTCATACTCCTCCTCTTTAATAATTCACAGCTTCACATTTTTATCAGCTAGTTATAGATAACACATCACCACTGACTCCCGGAGCTAAAAGAGGAACTTGGACCAGGTGTGTTTGAGAATAAGTGAAGGGTAAGGGGTGTGTGTGTCAGGGAGAAAAGGAGCCATTCCCCTGCACAGGGGTGTCGGGGGATGAGAGGGAGTGTCAGACAAACAGTGGTTGACACCTAACATGTTCCCTGGGTGATGAGAGGAGGAGCAGGGTTGTCTGGAGAGTCCAGGCAGGCAGACAGACAGGCAGAAACCAGCCAGTCAACTAGAGAACCAGCCAGCCAGTCAAACAGGCAGTAGAAGCCAACCAGACAGGCAGCAGACCAACAAGAATCACTCTCATCCCCCAGGCTGTGAGAGATCTCTAAAACCACCTCTCCTCTGCTCCGCTCCAAAATTGCCCTGGTAAATCTTCTGTTACAGTACTTCATGTAACATTAATTTTTAGTCATTACCCTACATGCCAATGCTATAAATATGTTGTTTACCTGTTTTATCGTTCTGGCATATCATCCTTTCTGTCCTTTATGTCCTGTTCCATGTGACCACACCCATCATTGATCATCACAGAGAGAACCTTGTAGAAGGTGGTTACGATGAGAACTGGAGATGGCAGGAGAATCACTGACCCAGAATCAGCTGTGAAATAGTTCCAAAGTCTAATCAAATAGGACGGATCATCTTTGTCCGGGGCAGAAAGACAGAGACAGAGAGAGACAAAGTCTAGAGCATTTAATTGCTATACTTTTGTGTCTTTGCTATCTGCCCTGGAAATCTTCAGGTGCTAAGCTAACTGGCGCTAGGCTAGTTTGCATAGTGGTTATCGTGCATGCAGTTACAATATAATATAGACTAGCAGATTAGTGGTTAGCGTGCTAGGCAAGTTTGCATAGTGGTCATCGTGCATGCAGCTACAATATAATATAGACTAGCAGGTTAGTGGTTAGCGTGCTAGGCTAGTTTGCATAATGGTCTTTATGCATGCAGTCACAATATAATATAGGCTAGCAGGTTAACAGTTAGAGTGCTAGGTTAGTAAGCTAAAATGATAGGAAACGGTAAGAGAGATTGTTTAGGAGAGTTAGGAGAACAATCCCTTAATGTCAAACAGAACTTATCTAGAAAGTGGTTACAATGTTCTCAGAATATACAGCATTAATGTTCTAGACGCGATTTGTAGGACGTTGCAAAAACATTCATTTGTGCAGTTTTCTGAGGGTTGGGATAAAAGTATTCCATCCCTCAAAACATGGTTGCCCTGTTCTCACAATACAATAGACACGTTAAATTAGAACATTCCTGTGTCCAGTTTTCTGAGGGAATAGTCCATCAACGTCCCAACAAGCACGGTTGTTTTCAACGAACATATTTGACAGACATCATTCCATTGTGCATGTATATAGTCATTATTATTCAACATTGCCTCACCCGGGCTTTGAACTCACAACCTGTTGGATCCCAGTACGCCAATCATGCTGCTACGCTACCATGTCTGTGTCAGGTATTAGTTAATCAGAATATTCTCTCATCATTAATTTTATATACTTATTTCAGCTATTTAAGGGCATTCTGTGTAGTTGTCTAATATTGGTGGGGCATATTAACATGTTTTAATAATACTCCTGAATCAATATGATAAATAAAATATATTCTTGAGTGTTTTTTTAACAGAGCTGGGATTTACTTCAAAGTGCAATTACCCTATTGCTTACACCTATCAAGTTGTTTTAGTGCCTAGGGAGAAGAGGTTATCCTTTATTCTGGACATTGCCTAACTATACTTGCCCAAGAAGCCCATGCCCTAAAGATAACCCTTATTGGGACAGCGGTTAGGGTGTATGTCACTGGTGATGGTGGCCTGGGTTTGAGAACTGTGAGGGGAATCACCTATAGAAAGTCAACACCATCCCTTTGAATTCTTCACATTTTATTGTGTTACAAAGTGGGATTACAAATTAATTGTGGGTTTTTTTTGTCAACAATGTACACAAAATACTCTGTCAGAGTGGAAGAAGACAGCAATTTTAAAGTATTCAAGCAGATTTAAGTCCAAACTGTAACTTGGCCACTTAGGAACATTCACTATCTTCTTGGTAAGCAGCTCCAGTGTAGATTTGGCTTTGTGTTATTGTCCTGCTGAAAGGCGAATTCCTCTCTCTTTGTCTGATGTAAAACAGACTAAGGCAGGTTTTCCTCTACGTTTTTGCCAGTGCTTAGCTCTTTTACGTTTATTTTCATCCTGAAAAATTCCCCAGTCTTTGCTGATGTCAAGCATACCCATACCATGATGCAGCCACCACCATGCTTGAAAACAAGGAGGCAGTTACTCAGTGATGTGTTGTGTTGTACACAAGGCATTGCATTTCGGCCAAAAAGTGTGTTCCTTTGCTGTGCTTTTTTTGCAGTATTAATTTAGTGTCATGTTGCATACATGCATGTTTATTCTGTATATTTTGTATTCTTCTTTTCACTCTGTCGTTTCGGTCATTATTGTGGAATCCCTACAATGTTGTTGATCCATCCTCAGTTTTCTCCCATCACAGCCATTGAACTCTGTAGCTGTTTTAAATGCCAAATGCCCCATGGTGACATCCCTAACACGGAACCCAAACCGGCTGCGCACGTGCACCATCGTGCACCCGCGTGCATAAATGTATTTTGTCCCCCTACACCAAATGAGATCACGACACGCAGGTTAAAATAGCAAAACAAACTCTGAACCAATGACATTAATTTGGGGACAGGTCGAAAAGCATTAAACATGTATGGCAATTTAGCTAATTAGCTTGCACTTGCTAGCTAATTTGTCCTGGGATATAAACATTGAGTTGTTATTTTACCTGAAATGCACAAACTCCTCTACTCCGCCAATTAATCCACACATAAAACGGCCAACGGAATCGTTTCTAGTCATCTCTCCTCCTTCCAGGCCTTTTCGTCTTTGGACTTATATGGTGATTGGCATCTAAACCTTCATAGTATTACCACGACTACCGGCAAAACAGTTAGTCTTTCAATCACCCACGTGGGTATAACCAATGAGGAGATGGCACGTGGGTGCCTGCTTCTATAAACTAATGAGGAGATTGGAGAGGCAAGACTTGCAGCGCGATCTGCATCAGAAATAGAAAGGAGTTCTATTTTAGCCCTTGGCATTGCAGCCGCTCGTTGGCGCTTGCGAGCAGTGTCGGTGCAATAATTGAATAACATGGATTTCTAAATTTATTTTGCGATGCTCGCACACGCGACGTTTCCTGGTCTGGTCAGCATGTAAGGGAGAGGTTGAAATTTACTCAATAGTTACCCGGAGAAAAATTGGGGAGAACCATTTTCAATTTCAGTCAGGGAGAGGGTTTAGTATTTGTTTTATTTAGTCCATGGGAGGGTCATGCAATTTGTAATCAATTAAACGTCATATTGCTCAGGGTTTGAGAATTAGCTGCTTATTATTGTATCTCATGTGTACCCACATCCCTGATTCCCTGCTGGGCACACAATATCAAGTGCCCCAAGTGTGGTCTCAATAAAATGATCCATAACCTATCCAACGCCTTCTCAAACCCAGGTCTGTGGACTGGCGCCAGTCAGTGGAGGAATGTTTGCCGGTCTACAGCATATTTGTCTTTTACAAAAAAGAGATGAACAATCAAAAAAGCTGCACAATAATTTCACATTCAACAAGTGTTTACTGAAGGCTTCATACTTACTCTCTCATAACTTTTCCAAGTGCCAGGCTCCTTTCACTATAGTTGAAAAGCTGGTCATGCCCTCGGTCATGGATGCTTGCCGATAGGTTTTATGCCCGGCTGCTGCTACAAAGATCAGTGAAATCCCACGTTCCAATGACACTGTCACGCGTAGAATCCAGGATACGGCAGATGATAATGAATCACATGCAGGTTTTAGACATAGCCCGCACATCAAATTGGTTTGCAATCCAATTAGATGAGATGACTGACATTTCAAATGCTCGCTTCTTGCATATATTCGCTACATATATGCAGTAGTGGTGTGTGGGTAAAATCACTGAGGAAGCCAAGCCAGTCAAAAAGCCATATTACAACTTATGTTGTGAGAATTGCCTTGTTTGATCTATAACCCATTGGTTCATACGCCAGCGTGACATACAATAAGGCCGTGACAACAAAAAGACAACAGTCACACAGTGGCGGAAGAAATTAAAATACACATATGGTTGTTTTATCACAAAACCAGACAGCAACATCTGTCCGCTGAAGTCCACAAAGCAAATATAGCATATAACAAAGTTATATCACCTGTTTACTAAACAACTACTGATTTAGAATCACAGAGTTTCTGTAAGTCAGCAGGAGCACTGCCTCTGCTATCCAGCTCCATTCCACCTTTAACATTTAAACATCATCAAATCAACAAGGCTTTATATGCTTAGTGTAATACACTGAAAACAAACTTAAAGATACCAAAAACAATTTAGTCCAATCAATGCCATCCTCCTCTCTTTCATGTTGGCAAACCGGTCTATGGCTCTGTCGTACAGTACACTTTTTTTTGCCATAGGCTACCTAGCTAAAATGCTTGCGAGCCTAACCTCCTCGCATGAGCAACAATGAACCAGTTAAGTTAGCTAGCTAATTAACGTGAGTCTACTAGGCTACATCTAGGCTACATATTGAACTTCAATCATCTCTGGCCAGTGGCACAACATATTCATTTATGGTTAGATCATAATCAGCGTCATAATCATTGGCCTGCACAGAGAATTAAATCAAAACAACAATCCAAATCCACATCTCCATCATTGTCTTAGGAAAGGAACGATTTAGCAAGCTAGCTACTGCAGGACATCAATACAAGCAGGCCAGAAACAGACACTTTTTTCTCAAAATGACTAGGAAGTGATTTGATTCATGTGAATCCAAATCCAAACTGGACTCCTTTGGGGGGTGTTTTGCTGCACCAGGACAACCCACAGTTGAGCTAAATTCAAAGCTGATTGGCAAATTATTTTATAATTGTTTTATCAAGGGGGGCCCAATGATTACAGGCATCAATCAATCAAATGTTACGGTGGTAACATGTTATACTATTTAGATTCAGACAGCATCAGATGGGCTACACATACTGAGACAGAGTGGCGCTGTTTCCCTCGCTCGGATCATTTCTTCCGTGAGATTGAGCCATTTACGAATTGACAGAAAATTATGAAAACAGAGGCGAAAGAGAAACAGTGGCGGTTCTAGACCATTTCAACTGGGGGGGCCAAGCTGGGGCCAGTTGTACTGTTACAGGGGCCGGTTACATTAATAACGGATGTAAAAAAAAAATGATAGCAAAAATGTGTTATGTAAAAATGATTTCATATTCCACATTTAGGGGGTCCAAAATTGTTGTCACAGGGGCACTAACCCACCACCTTAAAATAAAAAAAACATGCTATCTGTGCTCGCGAACTAGGCATAATGATGTCCGATTCAGTTTGAGAGGAAGAGCATGAAGTTGAGGAGGTAAACTTGCTATTGCTATAATTGATTTTAATAAAAAAAAAATATATGTTTCGTTGCCCATAATTAAGCTATTTATCAGAGTAATTGACCTCACAATAAGCCATATTCGAGTAATTGACATACTGTGTACATTACTATGAAGCGGCAGCCACGGAGATGGACAGCTCATGGGTGCTTCAAGTAGGTTAATTCGAGAATACCTTTTTCATTTAAACAGTCTTCATTTTAGTTTACCTTCAGGCTAGTTACAGTTCATATAAGGAAATCAATCAATTGAAATAAATGAATTAGGCCCTATTCTATCGATTTCACATGACTGGGAGGGCATAGGCCTACCCACTTGGGAGTCAGGCCTAGCCAATCAGAATGAGTTTTTCCCCACAAAGGGCTTTAGAGAAATTAACTTTAAATTCTCTGGCAACAGCTCTGATGGACATTCCTGCAGTCAGCATGCCCCCTCAAAACTTGAGACATCTATAGCATACTGTTGTGTGACAAACTTGCACATTTTATTGTCCCCAGCACAAGGTACACCTGTGTAATGAGCATGCTGTATAATCAGCTTCTTGATATGCCACACCTGTCAAGTGGATGGATTATCTTGGCAAAGGAGAAATTCTCACTAACAGGGATGTAAACAAATTTGTGCACACCATTTGAGAGAAATATGCTTTTTGTGCATATGGAAAATGTCTGGTATCTTTTATTTCAGCTCATGAAACATGGGACCAACACTACATGTTGTGTTTATATTTTTGTTCAGTATTTAACACCGCTTTAGTCTGCTATGCTTTATGCTAGAAACAAGCTGTAAAAGGCCAGGGAAAGACGTGACTCCGATGCATATGGGATATATTTGGGTTGTCTCTATGACATTCAAAAAATTTACTTTGCTTGGGAAGTAATGATTCTGTCACTATCAATTGACATTCAACATTTCAAAATGCTATTTTAAACATCATACTAACTCTAAATCAGTCAGGAGCAAGCCAGGTAGCCTAAGAAGTGAAAAAAATGAATTATTTAGGCAATAAAATGTTTATTTTTAAGGCAATAGCCTGCCATTTATTAAGAAATCAAGTTTGATGCATTTGTGACACACTACAGGCTGGGAGAAGTGCTCAGCATTTCAACAACACATCAACAGCTCTTCAACAACATGCCTTATACATTTAGCATTTAGGCTGTATAAAATGACATTAAACAAATAATTACTTAGAATTAAAAAAACAATGAAACGAAAAATGCCTTATTAGGCTATACAGACATTCTACAGTGCCCCTGAATTCACTTTAGAAACACTAGTTTAGTTGGTCTTTGGTTTGAGGTTCATATGGTGAGCTATGCAGGCTTAGTTTGTTAATTTAGCCTAGCTGTAAGGGGTGCGGAACTGGTGGCATGAGAGCAGAACTAGGTAATAGCCGGAGCAGTTTAATTACAAAACCACCGGCAATAAAGAAATAAACAATATGGGTACAAAACCCGACGCGCACCAGTAACACAGGGCACAAGCACTTACAAACAAACAATTCCACACAAAGACATGGGGGGAAACAGAGAGTTAAATACACAACACTTAATGAGGGAAATGAGAACCACGTGTGTAGGAAAACAAGACAAAACAAATGGAAAATGAAAAGTGGATCGACGATGGCTAGAAGACCGGTGACGCCGACCGCCGAACCCAGCCCGAACAAGGAGAGGAACCGACTTCGGTGGAAGTCGTGACACTAGCAGATGCTCTTATATTCCCTTGCCCTAATCACAGTCAACACAAATCTTTTTTTGTAACAACAATATCATGGAATAAAATATAATAAATTAGAAAATGATAGTTTCCCAAATGACAAAATCATTGATGATCAAATACAGTTGTAACTGATTCTGTTACGCTCAATTTTACAGTTGATAGACAACTTTAGCACTGTTTTAAACTTAATCAATCCTGTTTTTTAACAACAGCCTGTATAGAAATCAAAACGTCTCCGGTGCTGCAGCATTCACTCATTCGTTGTCATTCTCTGTTATGGTATTAAAAAATGTTCAGCTTTTCACCCTTTTGAGCGGTGGTCACTGAATCCACAGCCTTCTGGCTACTTTGCTATGTAATGCTTACAAAATGAAGAACAGTTTCTAAAACTGCATATATAAGGCTCTGGTCTGTCCTGGGAGTTAGGGTAAATGGTAGGCATGATCCCTGCTATCCACTTTATGTTTTATTTATTATTTTGGGTATAGGGGAGGGTCACTTATTTTATTTCAAGCAATCAGGGAGGGTCGGGGAAAAATGTATTTTATTGAAGGAAGGGCCATCCATTTTCATTTCAGAGAGATCCAATTTTCTCCAGGTATCCCTCATTATAAATAAGCAGTTTCTTTCCTGTCCTGCACCTTTGATATGTCTGCGTGGTTTAATGTATCATCCACAGCATAATTATCAACTTGACCATGCTTCAATATACTGTATAGTCAATGTCTGATTTGTTATTGTTACCCATCTACCAATCACTGCCCTTCTTTATGTGGCTTTCCAAAAGCTCTCTGGTCTTTGTAGTTGAATCTATGCTAGAATTTCAACACTTGACTGAGGGCCCTTACAGATGTTGTATGTATGGAGGACAGAGGAAGGAGTCAAAAGTACTGCACTACATTGGGAATAGGATCCAATTTGGGATGCATATAGTCCAGCGTTACTGCCAAGACCAGGCAGCTGAGGAGAGGAAGCTTGGCCGTATGGTTTTAAGGCCTGTACTACCCAGGGACATTTTATTGTGGACTTAAGATGTTTTTCATGTTAACCATTTAGTATATTATGCAACTACGACAGGTTGTAAAAAAAAACATCAAACAGACCCCTACTGATTCCACCATGACTAGTGTCCCTTCTCTCTGTCAAAGGCTGTAGTCACACAGTCCCCCTAACTGTCCCCTCACTGCACAGCTCAATGGACGGGTTAGCTGACAAGATCCCAAAATGATGGGCAGAGGTCATGTGTTGTTGTGATTCTGGATGACCAGATAGCTAGCAACAATAACAAGAAGCTGCCATGTGGGGAATTGTATGTGGCTCGTTTCAGCTAGTCTTTTTGTTGATACCATGTCTTGTTTTGATTGATGTCATGTCTATGCTAATATGGCAAAAATTCGCTAGCTAGCTAACCAACAACTGTAACAATGTAATTGAGAGACAAGTGCTCATTGTGCAATTGTATTTACAGTGCATTTGGAAAGTATTCAGACCCCCTGACTTTTTCCACATTTTGTTATGTTACAGCCTTATTTTAAAATGTATTAAATAAAACAAAATGACTCATCAATCTACACACAGTACCCCATAATAACAAAGCAAAAACAGGTTTTAGAAATTTTTGCAAATGTATTAAAAACTAAAAACAGAAATACCTTATTTACAAAGTATCCAGGCCCTTTGCTATAAGACTCGAAATTGAGCTCAAGTGCATCCTGTTACCATTGATCATCCTTGAGATGTTTCTACAACTTGATTGGACTCCACCTGTGGTAAATTCAATTGATTGGACATGATTTGGAAAAGCAAATACCTATACAATGTCCCACAGCTGACAGTGCAGTCAGAGCAAAAACCAAACCATGAGGTCAAAGGAATTGTCCGCAGAGCTCCGGGACAGGATTGTGTCAGGGCACAGATCTGGGAAAGGGTAACAAAACATTTCTGCAGCATTGAAGGTCCCCAAGAACACAGTGGCCTCATTGTTAAATGGAAAAAGTTTGGAACCACCAAGTCTCTTCCAAAAGCTGTCCGCCCGGCCAAACTGATCAATCGGGGGGAAACGGCCTTGGTCAGGGAGGTGACCAAGAACCCGATGGTCACTCTGACAGAGCACCAGAGTTCCTCTGTGGAGATGGGGGAACCTTGCAGAAGGACAACCATCTCTGCAGCATTCCACCAATCAGGCCTTTATGATAGAGTGGCCAGATGGAACCACTCATCAGTTTGCCAAAAGGCACCTAAAGGACTCTCAGACCATGAGAGACAAGATTCTCTGGTCTGATGAAACAAAGAGTAAACACTTTAGCATCACATCTGGAGGAAACCTGGCACCATCCCTACGGTGAAGCATGGTGGTGGCAGCATCATGTTGTGGTGATGTTTTTCAGCGGCAGGGACTGGGAGACTAGTCAGGATCGAGGGAAAGATGAACGGAGCACAATACAGAGGGATCCTTGATGAAAACCTGCTCCAGAGCGCTCAGGACCTCAGACTGGGGCGAAGGTTCACCTTCCAACAGGACAACCACCCTAAGCACACAGCCAAGACAATGCAGGAGTGGCTTCGGGACAAGTCTCTGAATGTCCTTGAGGGGTCCAGCCAGAGCCTGTACTTGAACCCAATCTAATATCTCTGGAGAGACCGGAAAATAGCTGCGCAGCAATACACCCCACCCAACCTGACAGAGCTTGAGAAGATCTGCAGGGCTTGTAGCGTCACACCCAAGAAGACTCGATCCTATAATCACAGTCAAAGGTGCTTAAACAAGGTACTAAGTAAAGGGTCTGAATACTTATGTAAATGTTATTTTTCCGTTTTTAATTTTTAATAAATAGATTGACGAGGGGAAACAAACGATTTAAACAATTTTGGAATAAGGCTGTAACGTAACAAAATGTGTGAAAAGTTCAAGGGTCTGAATACTTTCCAAATGCACTGTATGTATTCAATAAGCATTGAAGACAAAATATAGTTTACATGTTGTCAACAATCTAAACCAAACCCTGTCTGTTTTGCCCCATAGTTGCGCATAAGTTGGTTTTGTTGCTTAACAACCCAACCCGTCTATGTGAGCTCTGGTTGAGCAGTAAAAGACCAGAGATGAATCCTGTGTGATGGTACTGACACTGACTGTCTCCCCAGCCGATATCTACCTAGAGTACCTATCTTCTCTCATCTCTTCCCAGCCCCTATCTACCAAGAGTACCTATCTTCTTTCATCTCTCCCCAGCCCCTATCTACCTAGAGTACCTATCTTCTCTCATCTCTTCCCAGCCCCTATCTACCTAGAGTACCTATCTTCTCTCATCTCTCCCCAGCCCCTATCTACCTAGAGTACCTATCTTCTCTCATCTCTTCCCAGCCCCTATCTACCTAGAGTAGCTATCTTCTCTCATCTCTTCCCAGCCCCTATCTACCTAGAGTACCTATCTTCTCTCATCTCTTCCCAGCCCCTATCTACCTAGAGTACCTATCTTCTCTCATCTCTTCCCAGCCCCTATCTACCTAGAGTAGCTATCTTCTCTCATCTCTTCCCAGCCCCTATCTACCTAGAGTACCTATCTTCTCTCATCTGTTCCCAGCCCCTAATGACCTACATTCCTCAGTCAGTCTCTGAGCTCTCTACAGGGAGTAGTGACTTCACTAAAACACTCCCTTCTCCCTCTTCTATGCTCTCTCCCACTCGCTCACTTTCTCTCTCTCTCTCTCTCTCTCTCTCTCTCTCTCTCTCTCTCTCTCCCTCTCCCTCTCCCTCTCCCTCTCCCTCTCCCTCTCCCTCTCAGTTCAATTCAAGGGGCTATATTGGCATGGGAAACATATGTTAACATTGCTAAAGCAAGTGAAATAGATAATATACATTATATACATACATACATACATACATATATATATTGAGCTGATTTCTTACGTGCTGTTCCTTCTTTTTCTGTATTGTTTTAGTGATTCACCATAGTGACGGAGTAGACTCAGGGTTTCTGAGTCTCTATGTTTTGGTTGGACAAGTTTCTCAATTTCTTTCTTAGATTTTTGCATTCTTCATCAAACCATATGTAATTTTTGTTCATTTTCTATTTTAGATTTTTTGATTTGATAGGGAAGCTGAGAGGACAAATATACTGTTTAAGTTTTCTACTGCCAAGTTTACACGTTTCCTATTACAGTGGAACGTTTTGTCCAGGAAGTTGTCTAAAAGGGATTGAATTTGTTGTTGCCTAATTGTTTTTTGATAGGTTTCCAAACGACATTCCTTCCCTCTATAGTATTTCTTAATATTACTCAGTTCCTTTGGCTTTGATGCCTCATGATTGAGTATTGCTCTGTTCGAGTAGAGTGTGATTTTGCTGTGATCTGATAGGGGTGTCAGTAGACTGACTGTGAACGCTCTAAGAGACTCTGGGTTGAGGTCAGTGATAAAGTAGTCCACAGTACTACTGCCAAGAGATGAGCTATAGGTGTACCTACCATAGGAGTCTCCTCAAAGCCTACCAATGACTATGTACGTACCCAGCGTCCGACAGAGCTGCAGGAGTTGTGACCTGTTTTTGTTGGTTATTGTCACAGTTGTGCCCAGGGGAGCATATGGGGGAAGGAATGCTGTCACCTCCAGGCAGGTGTTTGTCCCCCTGTGTGCTGAGGGTGTCAGGTTCTTCTCCGGTTCTGGCATTTAGGTCGCCACAGACTACTACATGTCCCTGGGCCTGGAAATTATTGATTTCCCCCTCCAGGATGGAGAAGCTGTCTTCATAGGTAGCACACAGGAGGACATTTTTCTCTGTTAAGATCATTTCCTTTTGAATTTCTAGCCAAATCTAAAATGTTCCTGTTTTGATGAATTTAATTGAGTGAGTTAGGTCTGCTCTGTACCAAATTTGCACACGCCCTGAGTCCCTTCACTGTTTCACACCTGGTAGTAACCTAGAGGCCAACCAGTGGGTCCGATGACAATGTCTGTATTTCCGGTTCCAGGTTTCCAGGTTCCTGCTCTTTAGGCCAAAGGCAGATGACCTCAGGCCTTGGATATTCCAGGATGAGATAGTGAAGGCTTTGTGTTCCATAAAGTGTCCAATGTTGTTGGTTGTGTGGTTTGGCCTCAGGCCAGTAAGTGTGAGCAGAGCCTGCTGAGCAGCTGGTACATGCCATTGGCTTGGGCTAGTGTAAGAGTGGGGGTTGGGCCTGTTTGCCCGCTCAC
Organism: Salvelinus fontinalis; assembly: GCF_029448725.1. NCBI lineage: Eukaryota > Metazoa > Chordata > Actinopteri > Salmoniformes > Salmonidae > Salvelinus > Salvelinus fontinalis. The sequence continues at coordinate 18,129,787 of NC_074689.1, read as the reverse complement.
TGCCTGGGCGTATGTGTGACTTCCATGTTGAGGCCCTCTTTGCGGGGGTGGGGTGTATGGGGTGGGCAGGAGGGGCATAGGTCTGATCTGAGGGGGCCTAAATGGGGTGTGGGCATGGTTGACTTGGGGGGGTGTTGATTGGTTGGGGTGGGGGTGTGTTTGTGGCTGGTGGTGTTGTGGTCTGAATGTAAGTCCTCTTGGCGTGGGTCCTCTATGTGTAGGTCCAGGGGGGGTCCAGCAGGTCTGGGAGAGTGTCTCGCTGGTCTGGGCGGGGTGTCTATTGATCTGTTGCTCCTGTGTGAAGTCTTGGGGCTACGTTTGAGAGCGATGTCCTTTAGAGTCCGGGCGAAGGTGGGCACTGCTGCATTGTATAGGTGGACCTGGTCATAGAGGCTGCTCAAGTCCAGGGTGGAGTGGTGGGCCAGAAATACATTTGGTTTTGAGGCACAGTCACGGGAAATACTTGTGTTTACCCGCTGTATGGTAGCAGGGTGGAAGTCAATTTGTGGTAGCAGGGTGGAGACCTGACAGAGACCCACTTGTGCATTGGGGAAAGTAGAAGAAGCTTTTTCAATCACTTCCTTCAGTGCTGTGACCACCCTTTCCTGCTGTGTTCTCAGGTCGTTTGTGCCTGTGTGTATTATCTCTCTCTCCCCTTCTCTCTACCCCCCCTCGCTCTCGATCTCTCTCTCTCCCCCTTTATTCCCAGTTAAACTGATAAATGTACAAATCTGAGGCAGCGATAGCTGCAAGCTTTGCCGTGTGAAGCTCAGTCTTCTCTCTCTCTTCTCCCACTCTTCTTTCTCTTTCTCTCCTCTCTCATCTCAGTCACGTATCTCTCTCTCTATTTTATCTCTCTCTCTTCTCTCCATCTCTCCTCTCTCTCCCTCTCTCTCTCTCTCTCCCTCTCTCTCTCTTGCTGGGCATCTGTTGAGTGGGTGTTTATGCATACAAACACATTCACACCCACTCACACCCACACCCATATATCAATATTGTATACAAGCGAAGAACTAGTCATCTCTTTATGAATGTTCAGGTAGATGCTGTTCATGTAGAGGTTTCTTTAGTCTCACACCCAACTAGCCTTCAGTCAAATGACCTTTATACTGACCTGCAGTTCTATACTTCTCTATATATGGATTTTCCTTCCCAAGAGGAGGAGGAGAGAGAAGAGATGAAAGCTTTTCATGTGTAGGCCTCTGCTGTCTGTATCCATTCATCCATTGTGACACTGAAAGGTGGAGCGGCGCTGCCCAACTGCACGCTTCAACTCATTTAACTTATTTACTACAGTATTTTAGACAGTGTGTTTGTATCAGTGGAGGCTGCTGAGGGGAGGGCGGCTCATGGTAATGTCTGGAATGCAGTCAACGGAATGACATCAAACACATTGAAACCATGTGTTGGATGTATTTGATACCATTCCACCAATTCCGCTCCAGTCATTACAACAAGCCCGTCCTCCCCAGTTAAGGTGCCACCAACCTCCTGTGGTTTATATATGTCCCTCGTCTGCACTGATAGATGTTACAGTGAAGCACTAGATCCTACCAAATTGTTAGAAACCCTGTAAAATCCTTTTTTATTTTTCTGTCTCACGTTTTCTCTCTGTTCACTACCGACCCAAATCTTCATGTGTGTTTTAGAGATATACTGAATACTTTAACATGTTACAGACATGGACTATAAACTGTCAAACAAGTGTGGAGCCCATCTGTCTCTGGTGTGAAAAATGTAGACCACAGGGACTTCATCGAACACACACAAAGACAGACAGACAGACACACAGACAGACAGATCGATTGACAGGAAGGAAGCTACTGACAGGAAGACTGACTTATGGCCTTTCTCTTGTCCAAACAGTCATACATAATAGCCACATGCATACCTCCCTGCACCCCCTATGTTATTCTTGAAGGAGAGAAAGCTTTATAATTCTGTGGGGGAAAGTGAGAGGTCCAGGAAATGGGAATATTAGACTATAGATGGAAGGGCATACAGAGAAGTGCACATATTATTCAAGATCTTACTTTAAATCACACATTCTACTGACTGACTAATTGGCATGGAATAGCACCTTCAAAGCAGGCAGTATCTACTACCAAAAAAATTAATGTTCTGTATGGAGGTTTCACAACTTGAAGCTGTGATCAGATTGAAAAGAATATGTTATTTTAGAGTGGCGGGGATGTGTTAATCATTCTGTCTGAAAGAGAGAGGGAGGGACAGGGAGGAAGGAAGATATGGGTAAGGAGAGGTAGGGATAGAGAAAGAGAGAAAGAGAGAGTGGGAGGGGGAGAGAGAGAGAGAGTTTGAGAAAGAGAGAAAGAGAGAGTGGGAGGGGGAGAGAGAGATAGTGGGAGGGGGAGAGAGAGAGAGAGAGAGAGAGAGAGAGAGAGAGAGAGAGAGAGAGAGAGAGAGAGAGAGAGAGAGAGAGAGAGAGAGAGAGAGAGAGAGAACTTCTCCCCACCTGTAGACTACCTCTAGGGCAATCAAATAGTTAAGAGGAATGAGGAGAGTTAGTTTGGTGAACTGGTCCTTGAAGTGTTATTTTTTATGTTTCTGTAATTTTTAAATGTAAATAGTCTAGGTAGCCATTTGATTAGCTGTTCAGGAGTCTTATGGCTTGCTGATAGAAGCTGTTTAGAAGCCTCTTGGACCTAGACTTGGCGCTCGGGTACCGCTTGCCGTGCGGTAGCAGAAAGAACAGTCTATGACTAGGGTGGCTGGAGTACTTGACAATTTTTAGGGCCTTCCTCTGACACCGCCTGGTATAGATCCTGGATGGAAGAAAGCTTGGCCCAGGTGATGTACTGGGTACACACTACCCTCTCTAGTGCATTCTGGTCGGAAGCCGAGCAGTTGCCATACCAGGCAGTGACGCAACCCGTCAGGATGCTCTCGATGGTGCAGCTGTAAAAACCTTTTGAGGATCTGAGGACCCATGCCAAATCTTTTCAGTCTCCTGAGGGGGAATAGGTTTTGTTGACTGTCTTGGTGTGCTTGGACCATGTTAGTTTGTTGGTCATGTGGACGCCAAGGAACTTGAAGCTCTCAACCTGCTCCACTACAGCCACATGAATGAGAATGGGGGCGTGCTCGGTCCTCCTTTTCCTGTAGTCCACAACCATCTCCTTTGTCTTGATCACGTTGAGGGAGAGGTTGTTATCCTGGCACCACATGGCCAGGTCTCTGACCTCCTCCCTATAGGCTGTCTCATTGTTGTCGGTGATCAGGCCTACCACTGTTGTGTCATCAACAAACTTAATGATGGTGTTGGAGTCGTGCCTGGCCGTGCAGACATGAGTGAAAAGGTATTACAGGAGGGGACTGAGCACGCACCCCTGAGAGGCCCCCTTGTTGAGGATCAGTGTGGCGGATGTGTTATTACCTACCCTTACCACCTGGGGGCGGCCCGTCAGGAAGTCCAGGATCCATTTGCAGAGGGAGGTGTTTAGTCCCAGGGTCCTTAGCTTAGTGATGAGCTTTGAGGGCAATATGGTGTTGAATACTGAGCTGTAGTCAATGAATATCATTCTCACATAGGTGTTCCTTTTGTCCAGGTGTGAAAGGGCAGTGTGGAGTGCAATAGAGATTGCATCATCTGTGGATCTGTTGGTGCGGTATGCTACAGACGTGAGTGCTACGGGTCAGAAGTCATTTAGGCAGGGACTATGGTGGTATGTTGGTATTACAGACTCAGAAAAATATCAGCGAAGACACAGTCAGTGCATGCTCGGAGTACACGTCCTGGTAATCCCTCTGGCCCTGCAGCCTTGTGAATATTGACCTGTTTGAAGGACTTACTCACATCGGTTGCCGAGAGCGTGATCAAATAGTTGTCCGGAACAGCTGATGCTCTCATGTATGTTTCAGTGTTACTTGCCTCGAAAGCGAGCATAGAAGTAGTTTAGCTCGTCTGATAGGCTTATATCACTAGGCAGCTCTCGACTGTGCTTCCCTTTGTAGTCTGTAATAGTTTGCAGTTTTTCTGCGAAATCTCAGTTTCCTTCTCCAGTGAATGACGAGGATCTAGGCCTGGTCGGGTGTCTGTAGTATCTCCCTCCTGTCCGACTCATTGAAGAAAAACTCTTAGTCTAATCTGAGGTGAGTAATCGCAGTTCAGATGTCCAGAAGCTCTTTTCGGTCATAAGAGACAGTAGCAGCAACATTATGTACAAAACAAGTTACGAACAACGCGAAAAACAAACAAAATAGCATGGCTGGTTCACAGCCGATAAGACGGCAGCCATCTGCCTACGGCGGCCTCTCTCAATAGCAAGGCTATGCTCACTGAGTCTGTATATAGTCAAAGCTTTCCTTAATTTTGGTTCAGTCACAGTGAACAGGTATTCTGCCACTGTGTACTCTCTGTTTAGGGCCAAATAGCATTCTAGTTTGCTCTGTGTTTTGATAATTCTTTCCAATTTGTTAAGAAAATATATTTTTGTTTTCTCATGATTTGGTTGGGTCTAATTGTTTTGCTGTCATCAGGCTCTGTGTGGTCTGTTTGTGTTTGTGAACAGAGCCCCAGGACCAACTTGCTTAGGGGACTCTTCTCCAAGTTCATCTCTATGTAGGTGATGGCTTTGTTATGGAAGGTTTGGGAATCGCTTTCTTTTAGGTGGTTGTAGAATCTAACAGCTATTTTCTGGATTTTGATAACTAGCGGGTATCGCCCTACTTCTGCTCTGCATGCAGAATTTGGTGTTTACATTGTACACAGAATATTTTAGCAGAATTTTGCATGCAGAGTCTCAAAATGGTATTTGTCCCATTTAGTGAATTTGTGGTTGGTGAGCGGACCCCAGACCTCACAACCATAAAGGACAATGGGTTCTATTACTGATTCAAATATTTTTAGCCAGATCCTTATTGGTATGTAGAATTTTATGTTCCTTTTGATGGCATAGAAGTCCCTTGCCTTGTCTCAGATCATTCACAGCTTTGTGGAAGTTACCTGTGGCGCTGATGTTTAGGCCGAGGTATGAATCGTTTTTTCTGTGCTCTAGGGCAACGGTGTCTAGATGGAATTTGTATTTGTGGTCCTAGCAACTGGACCTTATTTGGAACACCTGTCAGGGCCCACATCTGACAGAATATGTGCAGAATATCTAGATCCTTGGTTCTCTCTCTCTGTGTAGACACACACACACTCTCTCTCTCTCTGCAGACACACACTCTCTCTCTCTGCAGACACACACTCTCTCCCTCTCTGCAGACACATACTCTCTCTCTCTCTCTGCAGTCACACTCTCTCTCTCTCTCTGCAGACACACACACTCTCTCTCTCTGCAGACACACTCTCCCTCTCTCTCTCTCTCTGCAGACACACTCTCTCTATCTCTCTCTGCAGACACACACACTCTCTCTATTTCTCTGCAGACACACACACTCTCTCTCTCTCTCTGCGGACACACACACTCTCTCTCTCTCTCTCTGCAGACACACACACACTCTCTCCCTCTCTGCAAACACACACTCTCTCTTTCTCTGCAGACACTCTCTCTCTCTCCCTCTCTGCAGACACACACACTCTCTCTCTTTCTCTGCAGACACACTCTCTCTCTCTCCCTCTCTGCAGACACACACACTCTCTCTTTTTCTCTGCAGACACTCTCTCTTTCTCTCTCTCTGCAGACACACACACTGTCTCTTTCCCTCTCTGCAGACACACACACTCTCTCTCTTTCTCTGCAGACACACACACACTCTCTCTTTCTCACACACACTCTCGCTCGCTCTCTTTCTTTCTTTCTCTCTCTCTCTCTCTGTGTCTCTCACACACTCACACACACACACGCGCACACACACACACACACACACACACTGAGTGTATGTCACTCTCATCTTATAGCGTCTCACCCAGCAGTTCAGTCAGGAAACTGGAGCTCCTATGTCTCTGTGTTCACTCTCTCTCAATAGACACAAAGGATCAGGTTTCACAGTGTGAGCTTCTGTTTGACCGCACTCCCCTCTACCTGTCTTTCTACCTCCCTCACCCTCTCTCCCCGTCTCCGCCCCGTTCTCTCCCTGTCGACTCCAATCAGTGATAGAGCCTCCTTCCTTTCCTCCCTGCCTGTCTTTCTGACTGTCTATCAATCTATTTATCGGTCTGTCTGCCTGCTTGTCTGTCTGCCTGTCTATCTGCCTCTCTATCTGTCTGCCTGTCTGTCTGCATGCCAACCTGACTAAACAACAACTTAGCTGAAAGATGTGAATGACAATGTTTTAGTTGCCCTGCCTGCATGCCTTATACCAGGATTTCCTCATTTCCCCCACTCTACTCTGCTCTCCTCTACTCTTGTCTCCTCTGCTCTAAACCAAATGGGAAGCAGCACTCTGGAAAGTGGACCCTGCTGCTGCATACTCTGCTGAGAGAGAGAGTGAGAGAGAGAGAGAGAGAGAGAGAGAGAGAGAGAGAGAGAGAGAGAGAGAGTGAGAGAGAGAGAGAGATAGAGAGAGAGAGATAGAGATAGAGAGAGAGAGAGAGAGAGAGAGAGAGAGAGAGAGAGAGAGAGAGAGAGAGAGAGAGAGAGAGAGAGAGAGAGAGAGAGAGAAAGAGAAAGAAAGAAAGAGAAAAAGAGAAAGAAAGAAAGAAAGAGAAAGAAAGAAAGAAAGAAAGAGAAAGAAAGAAAGAAAGAAAGAAAGAAAGAAAAAGAAAGAAAGAAAGAAAGAGAGATAGATCGATAGAGAGAGAAACACTATATTTTCTGAAGCTTTTTGAAAGCAATATTTAATGTTAAATTCAAATCGTTTTTGTTGATGTTATTTTGTGTCTTCTCACTTTTGTTTATTGTTTATTTGTCTTGCTTTTGTAATGTAAACATGTTTCCCATGGATTGAGAAATAAAGAGAGAGAGAGAGAACATGAAAAATAATAACATATTTCTGTACTTCAGGACCCCCAGCACAATTCAAAACACATTTTCACAAACCCTCTTTCCTCTCCTTTCCCTTCTGAGAGAGAGAGAGAGAGAGAAGAAAAAGAAGACTGAGCTTCACACGGCGAAGGTTACAGCTGCCTCAGCATTTCAAATGGTTCATTTGAACTGGGAATAAGGGAGAGAGGAAGGATCGAGCAGGGAGGAAGACAGCCATGGTGGGAATCTGCTCAATCTAAAGTAGAGGCTATGCTCTGATGAGAATCTCCACTCTCAGTTGTTATTGCAGGCTCCTGAACAAAAGGCTCGTGCATCAGCACATTCAGAACACACAACACACACACTGCGTGCTAGTGGTGTGGGTGTTGTGACAATAACAGTGTGTTAGTAGAGCTTAGTGTTGACCTGAAGGAAGCAACAGCAGCTGAAGTGTCTCTCCTATAGCTCCCAGCCCCCTCTGTGACGGTAAAGAACCATAAACTCTCAGAGTGGTCAGAAAATATATTCAAGAGTCAACAGACAGGAAATACGGGAGTGTCAGTGGATGTATTGAGTTCTAACAACTTAGGCTGCCTGCCCCCAGAAGCCTTTAGTTTTGTTGCTAGTGGTGAGACAAGGCTGGGGAGAGTGGTCTTACTATTGTCAGAGAGAGAGTACTGTATAACGTCATAATCCAGGAGCAAGACAGTGGCGCACACAGATAAAGTACTGCTCTCATTTCTAAATGAGGCAGCTCACTGGGGTGTCACAGACGAACGCTGAGTCCCTTTCAATTGTGAGGAGTGGAGAGGCGTGTCAGCCAGCCTCTCTATCCGCCTCAGCACTCACACTCTCAAGACACAGTGCTGCTGAAGCAAAGCAGGGTCCACACCTCAAACAAGAACATAATCACTGGCACAACAAATATCAAGTGTAATTGTTATGCAGTTTGTACTTTATCACCGTTTAACAAGTGACATTTCCCCTTCGTTGATGTGACGAAGGAGGACTGTGACTTTGATGAAACCTTTGGAAAGGTCAGTTCCAGATTCGGGGGAGTTTCAGGCTCTGCCCAAAATGACTCCCTATTGCCTACATAGTGCACTACCTTTGAGAAGTAGTGCACTATAGGGAATCGTGTTTAATTTTCAGAGAGCTGTTTTGTAACTGTGTTGCAAACAGAGTATTGATGTGTAAATACTGTCAGCCTCCGTCTACATTGACCAGACATTTTCTGTGTTTGAACATAATGAGAATATGTTTGCGGATCAAACAACAATGGCAAATTGAAATAACAGTTTAAAACTTACAACACGTACACAGATGCTCTCTCTGTCCCCATCTCTCTCTTTCTTTCTCTGTCTCTCTCACTCTCACTCTGTTTCTCTCTGTCTCTCCTTATTACTCTCTTACCCTCTCTCTCTCTGTCTCGCTCTCCTTCTTTCTTTCTTTCTCATTCTTGGACTCTCTCTCTCTCACCCTCCGCTCCATCGATTCATTGTTTCAATGAGCCCTTCACTTACTCCCCCGCTCCTGGTACGTTTTATGACTTGGAGTCGATGCAGACAAATGCCCAGAAGAGCAGTCCCCTGATCAGGTAACATACACACACACACGCACACACACACACACACACACACACACACACACACACACACACACACACACACACACACACACACACACACACACACACACACACACACACACACACACACACACACACACACACACACACACACACAAACCAAGTTGGTTAGATGTGACAAAACCCCAGCCTTAACATGCCCACAAGCTTCAATGTTCTCACCAAGAGAGAGCCCAGAATACTTAGCTATACTACCCAGTGATCCTCAGGTGTCATTAAGCATCAAGCCAACACATCATCATCTAACATGAGTCATATGAAACTTACACATACATGCGAGGAGGTTTGGCACAGTGCATATCCTCTCTTGTCGTCTCTCTTATACACTGCTTTTATCCTTTCATATTGGCTCTTTTCCCTGTTTATTTAACCACTGATGACATCACAGCAGGGAACATCTCAAGCGAGAGGCGATAGCGTATGTTTTGTTCCCAACATCTCTCTAAGTGACAGTGGCATCCTGGCTGGCATCTATGTCTGTGTCTGCGTCTGTCTGAGTATTGTCTTTGTCTTGTCTTAGACTCTCCCTTCGCTTTCATCTTCTCATTTGACCTCTCTGTTATCAGTCCGTAGTGAATGGATCAAATGGGATAGAATCTGGGCAGATCCCTCTGGATTTATCAGCCTAAGGGCTTTGTGAATGGAGCGGGTAGAGCTGGCCTGCTATATATCCCTATGGAAGGTAAGGTTTGTTACTCAGAACCCTGGCTACCACACTCTTTCTTATAGAAATGGACAAGTGTAACCTTGCCCAGAGAGTCTACTGGGGTACGGATTGAGGGAAGGTATGGACTTCTCCAAGGTGGATCACTCTGGATTCCGTATTCCTTGAGAACAGGATGTTCTGAAATGGTACCCTATTCCCTATCAGACCAGAGACCTATGCTGAAGTAGTGAGCTATATAGGGAATAGGGTGCCATTTCGGACGCATTCCTGGAGTTGATTTCCTAAAAGTAGAGGGATCATGTGATATGGCCTGATTGACCCCTCCCACTGGGACTCAGTGTTTTAGGCTCCTTTCCATCAGGCAGGTCTGAGGACAGCTCAGAGGGCCTTTATGTGGTGGTAGGTATCAGTGGTTCTCTCATGATCTACATGGGACCACCGGAAGACCCAGGACACAGGAGAGTAGACCAGAAACAACACTGGGCCTATGGCTGTTATGTAAAGCAAGGTGAGATTTACATAAGATGAATTACCCAATGTTTAGTTACACAGTGTTTCCCATAGTATTTCTGAAGATCAGGCAATGGGATGACATTGACCTGCCCTCAATGCCTGACTTGTGTGTGTTCGGTTTGTGTGCATGCAGGTGTGTGTGAGTGTGTGTGAACCAGTATGAACCAGTGAGTAGGATGAATGCTTGTAAGCAGAGAATGTAACCAAATCAGCAGGAGGGAAGAAAAGAAACAACGGTATTGTCCTTCATGGCAAAATGTATGAACATAGCAGCGAACTAAGGCTAACAAAATGTTGCCACGTAATGGCCTCCTGATCTAACTCAGCGCTCTGTGAGGAGCAGGGCATCTCAACTATCTATTCAATTAGCCTATAGGTTAGGCTGTTAGGCTAGCAGCTGTGATGCTACCTTAATAAAACGGATTAGCCTACTGCTGGATTAGCCTTGAGGCTTGGCAGCCTGGCCTCAAGGAGTAGACGTAACATAGTAAATGTAAATATGTGACACTCAAATTAGTATTATATGTTACGTTGGGTTTGGCTACATAAGACAGAAGGTTACTTAAGCCAAAAACTAAACTTAAGCATTTTAGCTAATTAGCAACTTTGCAACTACTTACTACTAGCTACTTTACAACTACTTAGCATGTTAGCTAATCCTTCGCCTAACCATAACCCCTAACCTTAACCTTAACCTTAACACCTAACCCTAACACCTAGCCTAGCTGATGTTAGCCACCTAGGAATTCGATTCCATAGACTATGTACACAACAGAAAGACTTTCATTCAGCTACATAGACCCTATTTAATGCGCTGGGGAAGAGGTGATAACTCAAAGCGGTCACTGAGGTACATAAAGGCAAACACACTGGCAGGCCTCACCCAGAACAGATTGTCTGATCCTCCTAATCCAAACCCAAACCCTAACCTAATTCCTAACCTTAACCCTAAACCTAACCTTAACCCTAACCTTAACCTCCATAACTCTCCCTGCAGAACTCTGGAACAGGCACTCTCCTTACCTGGGCGAACAGCTTACACCTATTCCTATCCCTTTCCCGATTCTGGGTTCGTATCCCTATCCCCCCCAACCTATCCCTGTCCTCCACCCTCAGACCTTTCCAGACCCCCTGTTCATATTCCCCCAACAGACACAGAACCCCAGATTATACCCATCATCAGCACCTTCTCAGACACAAACAGACTCCCTCATTGTAGACTCAAAGTCGCTTTCACCCAAACACAACGTACATTTCCCCCACTTCAGGAATTCAGACCCACATCAGCTATCCGCAGAAATCCCAATCTAAGGGATCTGTTCATTTTTGCAAAATGTTCCAATAAACCCACTCCTAAACCACCCATTGAACAACACCACTATAGACAGCTCCCACACATTCAAAATCCACACGCACAAACCTCCCACAACTCATGGCCATTCAGAGCACCAATATTGTCTATGCCATAACATGCACGTTATGCCACAACATTTATATAGGAGAAACGGGTCACACAGTCTTGACACGCCTCAAACAGCACCTCTACACAATGAAAAAAAACATATTACAAACACACCTGGTAAAACATTTTCAAATCCACCAAACAACCTCCCTCCGCATTACCGGTCTGGAGATGAAATCCACCAAACAACCTCCCTCCGCATCACCGGTCTGGAGATGAAATCCACCAAACAACCTCCCTCCGCATCACCGGTCTGGAGATGAAATCCACCAAACAACCTCCCTCCGCATCACCGGTCTGGAGATGAAATCCACCAAACAACCTCCCTCCGCATCACCGGTCTGGAGATGAAATCCACCAAACAACCTCCCTCCGCATCACCGGTCTGGAGATGAAATCCACCAAACAACCTCCCTCCGCATCACCGGTCTGGAGATGAAATCCACCAAACAACCTCCCTCCGCATCACCGGTCTGGAGATGAAATCCACCAAACAACCTCCCTCCGCATTACCGGTCTGGAGATGAAATCCACCTGGACCACAGGCCAGAGAAGAGCAGCTGAATCCAGGTGGATTTCAAAATGTAATACCTTGGCTCCACTTGGAATGAAAATTAAGGAGTAGCATAAAACACTAACAGTGGGAGTTAGTGAGGGCCTAACTAAGAGAGCTGGAGGGGCCACCGACACGAGGAGGTTCAATTAAATATCATGTGTTTGATTGCTCAACCTGATTTTGCCATTTTTATATTTCGTATTGAATTTAATATATTATGCACTTTAACATAGCATGTAATCCCTTCATCCCCTTTTCTTGAGAGGGGGATTTCTAATTGTGTACTTACTTATTTATTTCGTTATTTAATTGATCTAGTGATCTAGCATGTTTTAGTGTGATTTTATATGAAATTTGGTTTAAAGTCAAACCTTTTTACCCTGAAGATTTTGTTGATTGTCTTCCTCCTGTTGCTGAATCGTTATGGGTGGCCCCTCGTAGCTCTCGGCTTCTCATGTTCTCCCACCCTCTCCAGACCGGTTATTTGTACAACACAGAAACAAGGCAGAAAGTTGCAATAGGCCCGTGCAACCCAAGGTCTGATACCAACATAAACATAAACCCTCTTAAACCTAACCCTAACACCTAGCCTAGCTAATGTTAGCCACCTAGGAATTCGTGACATATCATACATAACTTCTTGAGAATACAGGGGGTGCTATTTCGCATTAGCATAATTGCCTCTACAGACTAAACTGCCTCTTATTCAATTATTGCTGTTACTATATGCATATAACCATATAGCATTGGATAGAAAACAAGCTATGGTTTCTAAAACCGTTCCAATTGAGTCTCTGAGTCAAACACAGGTCATTTCACAGCACTTTCCCTGAGCCTGAAAAAGATTGCAAGATGTGTATGCTCGCTTCAAAGCTCTGCCTATATATGGTCACGCCACCTATGACCCGAATGACACTTCCTACTTCTTCCTATGGGTGTTTGGAAGACGTCAGAGGAGAAATTTTTTGTTTATCTTGTACTGACGTGAAATAAGACTTATTTCTTTAGCGTGACCGACAACTTCCGGTTTCTGAGATGCGCGTTTTCAGAGGTGGCATTGTCTTTTGTTATGCTGACGTTACGGATGAAAACTATCTCCGTGTCGAAGTTTGTTTGCTACATGTGACCATATCACCGTAATGTATGTTTTTTCAATATAGTTTAATCAGATTATTAGAATTTTTTCGGGAGTTTTGCCGTGTTCCGTTCTTTGAGTTTTTTAACTTTGGGAATTGACCGTGCCAGTCGACCAGTACCAGGCTAAATGAAGAGGGGAGGTTGCCATTGTGAATGGATTGAACGACTCATCCGGACTAAGGACACCTTGATCAACATTCTGATGAAAGACCAGCAATAGTAAGACCCAATTTACGATGTTATTTCATATATCTGTCGTGCATGTGAACTGGTCGGGCGCGTCCAGCCGGTTCTGGCTGGCCTGGTTATGCTAATTAGCGATACATTTTGTTTTCGCTATAAAACATTTAAAAAATCTGAAATATTGTTTGGATTCACCAGATGTTGGGCTTTCAATGTCTGTACGCTGTGTATTTTTTCTGAAATGTTTTAAGACAAGTAATTAGTTATATAACGTTGGTCTCTGTAATTGTTCTAGCTGCATCAGCACTATATCAGATTGCAGCTGCAATGTAGAACTGTGATTTATACCTGAAAAATGCACATTTAAAAAAAAAAAACTATGCTATACCATAAATATGTTATCAGACTGTCATCTTATAAATTTGTTTGTTGGTTTGTGGCTATCAATATCTTAGTTTAGCCGAATTGGTGATAGCACCTGATGGAGTAAGAAACTGTTGGAGTAAGAAAATGGTGTCTTTTGCTAACGTGTTTAGCTAATAGATTTACATATTTTGTCTTCCCTGTAAAACATTTAAAAAATCTGAAATGGTGGTTTTATTCACAAGATCTGTGTCTTTCATTGGGTGTCTTGGACTTGTGATTTAATGATATTTAGATGCTACTATTTAATTGTGACGCTATGCTAGCGATGCTAATCAGTGTGTGGGGGGGGGGGGTGCTCCCGGATCCGGGTTAGGTACTCTGTAGAGGATAAGGCAAATTCTTAATATATCGTAGGAATTTCAATTCGTTACATATCACACGAGTTGTAATTCGTAACATATCATACCAAATGGATTATGGGCATCCACATATTAATACAGTACATACCATATGAAACATAACATATCATACTAAATGGAGGGATGCATATTTACATTTACTAGGTTATGTCTACCCCTGAGTCCAGAAAAAAAGTGCAGTAACTGCAGTTGTGGTATTTTGGATGCAGCTGTCAGATCAATTCTGTCCATTTTTCCCAGCGCCAGCCTTTCGGCCACAGGTCCAACTCCTTAGCCCCCAGGGTATCTACTGCCAGTACAGTATGGGTTGTTGCCTGACTGGTTCCAGAGAAGAAGAAAGAAGCAAAAACATGAGTTTATCTTCAGAAATAACCATGACTTAATCTGACAAAATGAAGACAAAATGCTATGCGGGCATATAATTATTATGATGTAGAACAACGTACAGCAGTTGCTGTCAGCAGCAGCCGAAATTAGAGATCCTCTGCCTCTGATAGTTGGGTTACTGCCAGACTGGGCAAAACATAGATAATGTGTTATAGTCATGTAATGATCAACTAGGCTATTGAATCACCAATACGTATTATACATAATTTATTATAAATAATGTATACATACCTCCTCGGTCAGCAATAATCTCCTAATGGCTTCTTCGTGAAACATAGTCGCTACATTAACTCCACACTGAAATACTGAAGTAAAAGTAACAATTAGCTAATTGCCAATGTCAGGCTGGGCCTGTAGCTTTATTTGGCATATTTCATAATAAAAAAAGTATGTATATTTGAAAGAGTTAGCTGGCTACCTTGTAAAGTGATACATTAAAGTAGCTTAACTTTTTCTGTTTAGTTAGCTAGCTAACATTAAGTTATGTAGCTAGCTAGCTAACCTTAAGTTACGTAGCTAGCTAGCTAACATTAAGTTATGTAGCTAGCTAGTTTACAAATGTGTGCATTCTAATAAAATGTCAACTTTATTAATCTAGCCTATTGTCTACCATATGACTTTGGCTCAGTATATTTTAATTAAGTAATCAACTTTGCTTACCTTAATATATAAAATAATGATGTGCTTATTGGTAGGCTACTTGCAAGTTGGCTCAACCACCATCCTCTTGCGTCATCATGCTGGAAGGGCAGTTGGTTTTTAATCAGAAAGGCACCAAAGCTTCTATATTTAACCCCTTTTTTAGCTAAGAGTGTATGCTTTTATTAAACACATTATTTCCTAGTTTTTACAGCTAGTATTTAGTTTAACAGCACAGCAGGTTTGTATGAACCTTGCTGTTTGCCACTCAGACCTCAGCAACAATGTTGCAAAATATGAATTTGACCTTCCCCTTGCCATAGAGAGTTAACAGTGTCGGACGCCAGCTAACAAAAGCTAACCGAGTCACATCAAACTCTGAAAAGACAGCTAATATTCCCTTTTAATTTGTTTCAGCTGTTTTGCATTGACATTTACAACCAGGAGACAGTTTATTAGGTACACCACCCCGACACGAAAACGGTTTGTGCCTACAGACAGTCAGTCACGTGGCTGTGGCTTGCTATATAAAGCAGACAGGCATTGAGGCATTCATTTGCGGTTCAATTGAATGTTAGAATAGGAAAAACGAGTGACCGAAGCAACTTCGAGTGTGGTATGATTGTCGATGTCAGGCACACCGGTTACAGTATCTCAGAAACGGCCGGCTTCCTGGGCATTTCACATATGACAGTGTCTAGGGTTTACAGAGAATGGTGCAGCAAACAAAAAACATCCAGTCCGCGGCTGTCCTGTGGGTGAAAACAAAAGACATCCAGTCCGCGGCAGTGACATAGCTCGTTCTAATATTTATATACTAATTTCTTTCTTTTTCTTTTGGGGATTTGTGTGTATTGTCAGGCATTACTGCAATGTTGGAGTGAAGAACATAAGCGTTTTGCTACATCTGCTATAACATCTGCTAAATATGTGTGCTTGTAATGCTCGTCGTCAGAAGGAGTGGACCAAAGCGCAGCGTGGTAAGTGTTCATGATTTTATTTCATATTAAAAACACTCGAACAAAGTAACAAAACGAAAAAGCAAACAGTTCTGTCAGGTGCAGACACTAAACAGAAAATAACTACCCACAAACGGAAGAGGGAAAAAGGACTGCCTAAGTATGATTCCCAATCAGAGACAACGATAGCTGCCTCTGATTGGGAACCACACTCGGCCAAAAACAAAGAAATAGAAAACATAGAAATAAAGAAACTAGAATGTCCACTCTAGTCACACCCTGATCTAACCAAAATAGAGAATAAAAACCTCTCTATGGCCAGTGCGTGACAGTGCTCCAATAAAATTCATTTGATATTGTAGATTATTTAGGCACATGTTGGGATTAGGAAAGTATGTATGAATCATTACAAAAAACAGGATTGGAGAGGCTTTACACAATAAATATATTGATGAATCAAACACAGTGGCTTGATTCATCCTGAAAGTTGTCATATTCAAGTTCCATCCATGAAATATTGTTCAGGTGGGAAAAAGTGTTCAATAATGCTTGAACAATAGTCTTATAAATCTACACTAACCATGGAACTGTATGACAACGGTCCAGTCATCGTGAACCGTGCACCAGGCTTAACCTGCTACGAGTTCCATAATGATTCAAATACTTCTCCCAAATGATTGCACAATATGATCCAGTAATTCTAGCGACCCTCAGGACCAGCTACACAGACATGACAGAGGAAAGAAAGGTCAACGGAATGGAAGGATGCAAGATGTAAACTACAAATTGAAGAAAACTAACACTAAAGTGAAAGTTATAATGTATGTGGGTATTACTGACGGCAGTTTACGACAGGGGCCAATATTTAACATGATACAAATCCTGGGTATATAATGAAACATTCTGAAGTGCATACATCAACCTGGGTATATAATGAAACATTCTGAAGTGCATACATCAACCTGGGTATATAATGAAACATTCTGAAGTGCATACATCAACCTGGGTATATAATGAAACATTCTGAAGTGCATACATCAACCTGGGTATATAATGAAACATTCTGAAGTGCATACATCAACCTGGGTATATAATGAAACATTCTGAAGTGCATACATCAACCTGGGTATATAATGAAACATTCTGAAGTGCATACATCAACTTGGCAGGTTCAGCCCTCCAGAAGCCTATAGTTTGCGCCTCCAAATTTCATCCATGCAAATTATGAGGACACACATTCTGAATAACGGCACAGCTATTTATAGCCTACTTCACTGTGGAAAAGACGCCACAATACATGTCCTGTTGATATGATTTTCAGTTTCCTTCCATATGACTGGTGTCACATTAGTTTCCAGGGATCATAAGAAAAAATAATCTAGAACAATTGCTATGTGTATTTACAATCCCCTTCTCCAAACGGATTACTCATTTACCTAGCTCTAGTCAATAACTCTTATCAGTTTATAAAATACATTGTATGGAGAATGCTGTTATTTCTATTTGGGGGGGTAGATGCTTTTTTCACTTGGAACTGGCAGGTTCGCTCAACCTTATTCATAGTTTCCTTTCCCGTAAAAGTGGTGGAATTATGAGGGAATTTAATCAAGGTCAGAATAAGGCGTATCTGTAGACACACCTCCGTCACACCTTCATTTCTTACATCTCCACCCCGAATGAATAGCAGGTGAATAGCATGCTATTCTCAAGCTTAAATTCAAGGTCAGAATACGCATAGAGAGAAAAGTGTATAAAAAGGCAATTACGTTTCATTTACATGTGCTTAACTCGGGTCGGTATTCACCTGTGTGAATTTTGATTGTTTCTTAGTAACACATTGTGGAGTGTATAGTAGAGGGTTGGCATGTGTGATCATAGGTACAGTAAATACAGGTGAAAAATGTACTGCTTGTTTGGATGGTAATGGCTTGTTAAATAGGTCAAGTTCACATCCAGGTGCAACATCACATCACCGTGTCCAGAGAGACTGATGTACGACACGTATGATGTATGTAGCTAATGAGTCAAACCGCTCATTTAGAATAGCACTGTGATCCTGTTAGACACGGAATAGTCCGTGAGGTTATGACTGGGATTATGTCACCTGGGGCGGCAGGGTAGCCTAGTGGTTAGAGTGTTGGACTAGTAACTGAAAGGTTGCAAGTACAAATCCCTGACCTGACTAGGTACAAATCTGTCATTCTGCACCTAAACAGGAACCCACTGTTCCTAGGCTGTCATTGAAAATAAGATTTTGTTCTTAACTGACTTGCCTAGTTAAATAAAGGTAAAATATAAAAAATGTGAAACCTGTTGACAGCCAAAATACTCATGTGTTCTTTCTGTAGTGGAGGTCATGTGAGGAGAACAACAAAGCCATATTACCTGCTTCCTCAGGTGGGGAAAATAACTGGATGTGATTGGCCCGTACTCACGGTGTGTTTTGTGCTAATGGGCCAGTTTTGGGAAAGCTACATTTGCAAACATTTTCAGAAGCAAATAAAAACTGTTCTTATTACACATTGATGAGAATCACCGTTAAAACGCAGGGGTCGTTTATCAGCTTTGTTTTAGATCCCGGCCACAGTCCCTGAGACTTATCGTCATCACCCCTGGACCAATCAGAGATGAGAGATGAGAGATGCTCATCCAATGAGAGGCGGAGAATATGCCTGTCAAAGACGTTGAGTCAGGGAGTTGTTTTTATCTCAATATGCAGCCGTTGTTTTATCTTATTATCAAATCATTTCTGGGTAACAATTAAGTACCTTACTGTGATTGTTTTCAAGCTTCTTAGCAAAGAGCAATTTCCCAATCAATAGTTTTGATAGGACAGTCTGGGAGTGGTCTGAATGGGGAGGGGAAAACAGAAAACTAGCTGTTATTGGAACTCTTATTGGTCTATTAACTAATTTACTGCCTGGTGATGGCACCAGGCAGGCCAAAACTCCATCCCACCACAACAGGCTGGCACTAAAATGCATTATCATCATTTTCACAATTTCACAGTATCATTCCAAACTCAGTGTGGAAATATATACATAAATATAAAAACTACGTTTTTGACTGCACTGGGCTTTTAAACAACGACTCAGAGGGGATGTGTGTGTGTGTAAGGTGTACCTCCTCTTCCTTTCTTTAGCAAAAAGAATCACCTCATCCACACACACACACGCACACTCAAGGTTTGCATCTAAGCACCTGCTTTAAAGGATCTGGCCCCATTCATTTCATACAGTTGGTGTAACCATGGCAACTGCATGACGTATAATTTCAGGCCAGGGCTACAGAGTAAGTGGTGGGTAATTCTGTAAATGAATTACAAATGTCAATGTGTGTGTGTGTGTATGTGCGTGTGTGTGTGTGTGTATGTGCGTGTGCGTGTGCGTGTGCGTGTGTCAGAGAGAGAATAGGATTAAGGTGTGGGAATGTTCCCTGCTGTTGTTTCCTGTTTAGTGAATGATGCTGTTGTCATAAAGGCTTTGAACTTCGTGAGCCAGGTGAGCCAAAGACAATCCCTCTTCTCACAAGTTCTGAAATGGGTGATCCAGGTAAGCCAAAGACAATCCCTCCCATCCCAAGTTCTGAAATGGGTGATCCAGGTAAGCCATAGACAATCCCTCCCATCCCAGGTTCTGAACTGGGTGATCCAGGTGAGCCATAGACAATCCCACCCTTTTGAGGTTCTGCCCAACAGGTAATGGAGCCTCAACCTGGGATACATGGCACAACTTGACCTTACTTTACCTGCTCTGCTCCAGCTTCTCTCTGTTGAGCTGCAAAGCTCATTAGAAGATATTTTGCTCTCTGGAGCATTCGCTCTGCTAGACCGACGCTCTCTTGATCTTCAGAGGTAAAGAGGTTAACACACTGTTATTATAGAGCTGAAAATTGATTCTGTGTTGTGTGTTCACTTCTTGGGAGGTATATGTGGTTCAACAGGCACAGAAATGAGTTCACTTGTCCTGAAAATCTCTATTTGCCCTATACACTATTGCTGGACCCAGAACCCCTGCAATAGAGAGTGTCAGGACCTGTCAACTAATTCTGTTGAACCATGAGTCCAAAATGTGTAGCCGACTTGACCAATAAGCTTGCAATATCTGCATTTGCGGATAACCTACCATTGATGTCCGTTATAGTGAATATCAGTTTTGTAGAAAAAAGCATATTTATTTCCTCTAACTGTGACAAGACCTAACTGTTGAATCAACATTAGTTTAGAGAGGGACAGGAGCAGCTTACTTATCCTGGGCTACATGGCTGATGTGTCTTTAGGTGCAAATGTAGGTTTGTGTTGCTGCTGATACTGTTCTTTAGTAATTACTGGGGGCATCTAACTGTCTGGCTGGTATAAGGGTATAAGGTAATGAGATGTCAATTTAAGATTTTTTCCTAAATAGCTTTTTACTGTGTGTGTGTGTGTGTGTGTGTGTGTGTGTGTGTGTGTGTGTGTGTGTGTGTGTGTGTGTGTGTGTGTGTGTGTGTGTGTGTGTGTGTGTGTGTGTGTGTGTGTGTGTGTGTGTGTGTGTGTGTGTGTAGGGAGGAGGAGATGATAATCACAAAGGCAGCTGAAGCAGCAGGTCTACCACCCCCATGGCACCTGCTCAACACCTTTATATGCATCACCGCTTTACACACACACACACACACACACACAAACACACACACACACACACACACACACACACACACACACACACACACACACACACACACACACACACACACACACACACACACACACACAGTAAAAAGCTATTTAGGAAAAAATCTTAAATTGACATTGAAATGACTAAAATCAAATTGAAAATGTGTAAAAATGATAATGGACGTACATTTATAGTCTCTTCACTCTGTCAGTCATAGAAACGAATGCTAGACAGTCAGGGTGCGTCTAGAATTCCAAAAGCGATGTATACCTGACTATTTCTTGCATATCTTGACGGCGAGGAAACATAATACATTTTAAGTGCGGCCCTCCGGATCTCGGTGAAGGCCGAATGCGGCTTGCGGGGCAAAATTTGTTTCCCACCCCTGCACCGCACCACACACACACACACACACACACACACACACACACACACACACACACACACACACACACACACACACACACACACACACACACGCACACACACACACACACACACACAGGCCCGTTATGCAGCACCAGAGTGTTGTGGAGGTTATAATTACCATGTCATCCTATCCTTTGTTTTTGTCTGTGTTATATGTGTAACCTAATTATGCATAGTAGGCTAGGTTGACTGTGTTCATGTTTGTTAATTTTTTTAACCATTTATTGAAGAGGACTTCATTGGAAATATGTTTTTCAAACTTTTTGGTGTCATCCTCAATGATTTTAAATTCATTATCCACATGTGTGGTTGTATTGTGTTTGTAATTGTCAAATAAATATATCTATCTAACTACAGTGAGTTCCAAAATGTTTAGGATAGTGACTTTTATTGTAAATAAGAATAGAATAGGTTTTTAGACACATGATTAAGGATAATCCTGAATGAATGATGAATAATGATGAGTGAGAAAGTTACAGACACACAAATATCTTAGCCCCGAGATATGCTAACCTCTCACCATTACAATAACAGGGTAGGTTAGCATTTTGTGGGGGCATGATATTTGTATGTCTGTAACTTTCTCACTCATCATTATTCACACTTCATTCAGGACTATCCGTAATCATGGTAGCATCCATATTAATGTAGAAGTGTCTAGAAACATTCTTATTTACAATAAAAGTGACTCCAAAATGACACAATACATTATTTACCATTAATTTCTATTGGGCACAAAATAAATCGGAAACACAATCAAAACAAACAGCAAATGCATCCAACAAGTTTGTAGAGACACAAGCTTGATGTGGTCATTACATGCTGTGAATATGGGACCACATACTTAACGTTTTACTACTTTAATATACATAACTGAATTTGTCCCCATACTTTTGGTCCTCTAAAATATGGGGACTTTGTACAAAAAGTGATGTAATTTCTAAACGGTCACCTGATATGGATAAAAATACCCTCAAATTAAAGCTGTCAGTCTGCGCACTAACCTAATAGTATCATTTCAAATCAAAGTGCTGGAGTACAGAGCCAAAACAACAAAACATTTGTCACTGTCCCAATACTTTTGAAACTCACTCTATATATAGCCGTCTGCTGTGGTGCCTGTATGGAACAGAAGGACCACCCCTGTGACAAGAAGGCCTAGGCAACCTAGTATGGCCGCTAGCAGGTCATTATATACCATTTTACCCCAAACCCCTACTCACACACCCCTCCCCCTCCTCTGCCTCTATGTCCCCCTCTTCTCCTCTCAATTCAATTCAATTCAAGGGGCTTTATTGGCATGGGAAACATATGCTAACATTGCCAAAGCAAGTGAAGTAGATAATATACAAAAGTGAAATAAACAATAAAAATGAACAGTAAACATTACACTCACAGTTCCAAAATAATAAAGACATTACAACACTGTATATAGACATAATATGACATTTGTAATGATGTGCAAATAGTTCAAGTACAAAAGGGAAAATAAATAAGCATAAATGTGGGTTGTATTTACAATGGTGTTTGTTCTTCACTGGTTGACGTTTTCTTGTCTGGTTGAACTCTCTCTGTCTCCCCACCACAGGAGGCTGCCGAGGGGAGGACGGCTCATAATAATAGCTGGAATTTTCCCGTTCTCTCCACTCCACTCCCCCCCTCCCCGTTCCCCTCTCTCCCCCTCCCTCTTCCCCTCTGTCCTCACTCTCCCTTGTTACAGCCAGTTATAAATAAACCCTGTTAGCTCTCAGAATGGTGCCCGTAATTCCTCCTCCTTTCTGATAACACGTAAAGAATGCGTAAAACGGCACAAAAGAAAGCAAACAGTATTAGATATATTTATCTGCTCCTTGTTTTCGTATTGATTCTGTAGGCAGTACTGGTCACAGCAGGTTAGAAGGCCAGAGAGTGTGCTCTTCTCTACCTCCACTGCTCCTCATAGCCACACATGTTCATTATGGGATGCACAGACACAAACACAGCATTTGGCCCAACCTGATATTAGAGGTGGAAGCAGTGTTCCTCTTTGTCTGCTTTATCCTTGGCCCTCTCAGTTAAAATGGAATAAAGCATTTTTTTTTGAGGGCAGTCATTTCTCTAAAAACTCTTCTCCCGGACCTAAAATCTGATTTGATTGTGAGTGAATTCTGATTATTTTTCAACTTTGCTTTAATGAGCAGTCAGTGTTCAGAAATGGTGGGCGAGGAGCTGAACAGTGAGAGAAACCGATTTGACTCTCAATAACACCCGTCTCTTTCACCAAATTGCTTGCATGTCTTTGAGCCGGTAGCATCTCTGCTCTTAGCTTCTCTCACTAACAGTTCTCCTCCCAGCACCTAGCTACACACCAGTCTTCATTTGTACCAAATTTCTCAGTGGGTATTGGATGTAAACCTTTTATTCCTGATATAACCACCAGACAAGGGTTCTGGAATGTTTAATAAGTTATGTATTGAGAGAGGCAGGGAACCAGAATAGCACAACGCCTAAAGCCTCGTCTGACTGACTTTACACATTCTAGAATAATTGCAAACCATTATGTCACGTACATTCTTCATAGAAAGAGTCATAAGAAAGAATCCTGGAGATCATTGACACTGCAGGCCTCACACCAAGGCCTTATAAGGAACGGGACTCTTGGGCCAATAACATTATATTTGTATCCTTTTCTAACAGTGGAAGTATTGCATGGTGATGTCTTCTAGTTGGTTTAAGACGGGAACAATAGTCTAAGTGATTGTTTCTGCTAGTCAGCGCTGCACAGTCGGGGGGAGAGAGAAAGAGAGAGATTGTGTTTTCTTTCTCTCATCACTAAACTTTACAGTGCTTCTCTTCCAACAAAAAGCAGGAAGCTCAGATGGTCTCTGAAAAGCAAATAGTTATGTTGAAAATGAAGGCCCTGGCAGCCTCCGCTTTGTTTCTGTCTTAATGATTTAGATGCTTAGCCAATTAAAAGACCCTTAAGACTTGAATCATCTATTCAAACGCAGTAACCTCTACATTTACACAACCTAGAGTAAGGTCCCTAACAACCTATATACAACTAATGTAACGTTGCGTAGAGTGATGGGTGTGGAGTCAGGTGCAGAGAGCAGAGGATTCTGAAAAAAAACACTTTATTCCGTACAATAACCGCGCACAAAGAGGGTGACGCCGAACACAGGCGTAAAGCACTCCAAAATCATGTCCTACACAGGCACATACGCTGTACAGCGGACAATCCAAATAACAGGAACACTCCTATATCAAATACAGCAAAACAAACCCGCACGAACACAGGCGGGCTAACTAAACTTAAATAACCCCAACCCAAACCCCCAAACAAGGAACAGGTGAAACCAATTAGACCCAACAAAACGAAAAGGGAAAAAGGGATCGGTAGCAGCTAGTAGACCGGCGACGACGACCGCCGAGCGCCACCCGAACGGGAAAGGGAGCCACCTTCGGTGATATTCGTGACAACTAAAGTATACACACACACACACACACACATAACTTCAATATGAATGAAAAGTGGATGAATCAGAGGTTGAAACACATCACATCGTCGGTATCATTATGACACAGAGGAGATTCAACGTAGCACGGCAGGAGGTGTTGTATTCCTGCATATTTGGATGAACCACTAGCTAAAACCCTATCAAGCAGAAGCTGCTTTTGATACCTTCTGTCTGCAGCTATAAGATACACATCCTAGACTAGGCTATCTGCCTCCCCCTCTGCATGCTAATTCTGCACGTGGAATATTCATCAAAGTCAAGAGCTGGTGCACTTGGGCTAAACTGGTGATTGGTTAACATAAATATCAAGTCTCCTACAGGAATTCTCCCTTGACACCAACACACACACTCCGTCTATAAGGTCACAGATATGTTAAGCTTGCTATAACCCACTCCAGCCCCCCACAGACCAGCTCCCTGTCCTTGTGGTGGGTGTGGGCACACACACACACACACACACACACACACACACACACACACACACACACACACACACACACACACACACACACACACACACACACACACACACACACACACA
This sequence comes from Salvelinus fontinalis, assembly GCF_029448725.1. Classification (NCBI taxonomy): domain Eukaryota; kingdom Metazoa; phylum Chordata; class Actinopteri; order Salmoniformes; family Salmonidae; genus Salvelinus; species Salvelinus fontinalis. The sequence goes on along the minus strand of NC_074689.1, from coordinate 18,104,863 downwards.
CACAGACACACACACACACACACACACACACACACACACACACACACACACACTGCGCCCCTGTGGTGTGGGCCTTTGGCCAGGCATACAGTAACGCTCACCATGCAGCCCCCATTCTAACCAGGTAGGACTCCCCGTCGCTATGCACTCAACTGAATACTGTGCTTATCTATTAGTGCACTGCAAAACTGTTGCTTCAACTACCCATAGGATTACACTACTATATTAATATAGGCATATACACTACATGGCCAAGAGTATGTGGACATTGTCTGTCCTCGGTTGCAACACTCACTACAGAGTTCCAAACTGGCTCTGGAAGCAACTTCAGCACAATAACTGTTCATCGGAAGCTTCATGAAATGGGTTTCCATGGCTGACCAGCATCACACAAACCTAAGATCACCATGCGCAATTCCAAGCATCGGCTAGAGTGGTGTAAAGCTTGCAGCCATTTGGACTCTTGAGCAGTGGAAACACGTTCTCTGGAGTGATGAATCACGCTTCACCATCTGGTAGTCCAATGGACGCTACCTGCCCCAATGCATAGTGCCAACTGTAAAGTTTGGTGGAGGAGGAATAATGGTCTGGGCTGTTTTTCATGGTTTGGGCCCCTTAGTTCCAGTGATGGGAAATCTTAGCGCTGCTGCATTCAATGACATTCTAGACGATTCTGTGCTTCCAACTTTGTGACAACAGTTTGGGGAAGGACCTTTCCTGTTTCAGCATGACAATGTCTCCATGCACAAAGCGAGGTCCATAAGGAAATGGTTTGTCGAGATCGGTGTTGAAGAACTTGACTGGCCTGCACAGAGCCCTGACCTCAACCCCATCAAAAACCTTTGGGATGAATTGTAACGCTGACTGCGAGCCAGGCCTAATCTACCAACATCACTGCTCAACCTCACTAATGCTCTTGTGGCTGAATAGAAGCAAGTCCCCACAGCAATGTTCTACCAACATGTAGTGGAAAGCCTTCCCAGAAGAGTGAGGCTGTTATAGCAGCAAAGATGGGAACCAAATCCATATTAATGTCCATGATTTTGGAATGAGATGTTTGATGAGCACGTGTCCACATACTTTTGTAGTGCAGTTCAATGTCATAACACAGTTATCACATGACAGGGACAATCATAGATTGGCACAGTGAGGTCACTATTAATGCTAGGTAACACAGCATGAAAGTCTCCCTTACAGAACCAGGGACAACTACCGAATACAGAGGCATAGGGTGCATCCCAAATGCCACCCTATTCCCCATATAGTCAACTACTTTTGACCAGGGTCTATAAAGCTCTAGTCAAAAGTAGAGCACTATACAGCTCTGGAAAACATTGAGGCCACTGTAAAATTATCAGTTTCTCTGGTTTTACTATTTATAGGTACAGTATGTGTTTGGGTAAAATGAAAATGTTGGTTTTATTCTATAAACTGCTGACAACATTTCTCCCAAATTCCAAATAAAAATATTGTCATTTAGAGCATTTATTTGCAGAAAATGACAACTGGTCAAAATAACAAAGAATATGCCGTGTTGTCAGACCTTGAATAATACAAAGAATTCAAGCAGCTCAGCTTTATTTGATGGCTTGTGACCATCCATCTTCCTCTTAATCACATTCCAGAGGTTTTGAATGGGGTTCAGGTCTGGAGATTGGGCTGGCCATGACAGGGTTTGATCTGGTGGTCCTCCATCCACACCTTGATTGACCTGGCTGTGTGGCATGGAGCATTGCCCTGCTGGAAAAACCGAGCTGCTTGAATTTTTGCGCCAGTAGTGGCATAAAGTCACCCAACATCAATGTGAAAGACTGGTGGAGAGCATGCCAAGACGCATGAAAGCTGTGCTTGAAAATCAGGGTTATTCCACCAAATATTGATTTCTGAAATCTTCCTAAGTTAAAACAAAAGTATTGTGTTTAAAAATGAATATGAACTTATTTTCTTTGCATTATCCGAGGTCTGACAACACTGCATCTTTTATGTTGTTTTGACCAGTTGTCATTTTCTGCAAATAAATGCTCTAAATTACATTTTTATTTGGAATTTGGGAGAAATGTTGTCAGTAGTTAATAGAATAAAACTAAAATTAAAATTTTATCCAAACACATACCTATCGATAGTTAAACGAGAGAAACTGGTAATTTTCCGGAGCTGTATAGTGAATGAGGTACAATTTGGGACGTAGACAGAGGCAGGCTGCACCTCAACCTCGGTGGGTTACCAGGCGCAGGAGGACCAAGGGTCGGGGGTGATACTTAGTCTGGACCCCCAACACCAGCCTGGGAACTGATCTCTGACCTCTTACCAGCCAGGACGTGAACGCCAACCTATCCCAGACGGACATGTGATAATGGCAAAGACAGTACAGTATGACAATAGCCTAAAACTGCTTCTCCAATAGCAATCGCCGATCACACTTGTAGGCGATGTCATGGCGACGTTGGCAAGAAAAGCTCATGTGTAGAAACACTTCATCGGGTCTAACGGTCGTCTCACACCGAACTGTGTATGTGCAGGCCGTCAAATCAAAGGCACTCCTTCCATATAAAGTTGTTTTTAATGAAAATGTATCAGTTTGCCACTTTCACAAGTTTGGAGTAATAACATATTTAACTACTTAAGAAATTGGCTCACAATCTAAGTTGTACTTTTAGATTTCGAGAAAATGTTTAATTTCTCTCATTAACTTGTCTAACCTCAAACCCTCGCCTGGTTTGTTTGGTCTGTTTCGCAAGTATTCCCCGGAAGTCTCGTGATGTTGCGCCTCTGGGTTTAGAGAGAGAGAGAGAGCGAGAGCGAGATAGAGAGAGAGAGACGCACACACATACACACTTACAGGGCAGGGTCATGAAAAGAAAACAACATATGGCACTGGGGTTTCTTGTTCTTTTTAACGACTCTCTTTATGGACTCCTATTTTGTTATTAGCAAAAATTATATTTTGGTACCGAGCAACCCCTCATACATTTATTGCACATTTCTCCCAGCCTTTTTGCTCATTCAAATGTATTTCATTGAATTTATCAGCCCTCTCCTCTCTTACTTATCATTTAATGTTGCGTCAGAATAGTTCCGAATGCTTTAGTCCATTAGCAGCGTTTGTGAAGGAGACTATTAAGGCTCCAGTTTTAAACTGAATCCCATAAATTCAACCCAGAAAATGAAATCATCTGTATATTAATATTCACCACTGTGTCTGGCCCCATCTTAAGTATGGCATAAATCTCTGTGTCCTGTTCCCCTTGAACAAGGCGGAGTGGACAAATTCAATATGAAGAAGGTTAGCTCTCTCTCTCTCTGTGAGGCTAGATGTTTTTTCTCATATTCATAAGAACACTGTCCTTGGCTTTTAAGTGCTTGTCAAAGGTTACTGCATGGATGTCTTTTTTTTCTATCTATGGATCACTGTTGCATTCCAGTCTCCTATAAAATACATGTATTTTCTACATACTAGATGGAAAGACCTCAACAACAAGATGACTCCCTGTAGACTGAAGCTGTGTCTGAAATGTCACCCTATTCCCTCGGGCCCCGGTCAAAAGTAGCTAACTAACTAGGGAATAGGGTGACATTTGGGACGCACACTGAATGTGCAGAATGGCAGCTGAGGACTATTGTTGTGATGCAACCCCGGTAGGACAGTATGTCTTTGTGCTCTGAAACAAGATGATTCACATGTGTCCTCAATGTTAACACATTGTTCTAAACTTTAACCCAGTCCATGTACTACAATGAGAGACACTGTCTAGTGTCTAAACAATAATACCCCATACAGAATGTGTAAAAAGCCATTGTCTACTCATACCTTCCACATCCTCCCTTTCCTTTAATCGTTTGTATTATGTTATATTTGCACGTTCTAATTGTAGAAACTGCATTGGACTGGCCTGGTCCCAGATATGTCTGTGCTCTTGCCATCTCTATTGTTGCCATTGTCAAGCAAAGCATGTTTGGCATGAGAACATGTTTAGCATGACAATTCCATAAGGAGTTGACAAGGACACCATATAAGCAGACAGGCACCCAGGCTACCTTGGACTAGCCTGGCTAAGGGAATGACAAAGACACTGTACTATATCTCAGCGTAATAGGATAATAAGATGAGGGTATTATACCAATGACCAGTGTGTCTAGGCCAGCGGCACATAAATTTGTTTTATATATTTATATTATATTTGTCAGATTTAATTGTAGCATCATTGATGGTAAACAACCTTGTTAATGAGCTATAACCTGTGTTATGTTTTCATATGTTTTGGTTTGGTTCAATAAAGGGGAAAAAGCTACTCTGCTTCAACCTTTTCTGTAATACTTTTTTTTTTTAAGCAGTTTGGACAAATCATCTGTTTGCATCCAGAGAGCTAGCACCTGTAAACATAAAATGACACCAAGCTAGTCTCACAGTGACAATGAGAACGCTTTAGTTCCTTGGACTTCCACAGCTGCTTTGTCATCATGGTCGACTATTACTGTGGTCATATGAGCTGAAATGTGTATATTTTGGGATGTGAACACTCAGTGTGTTTGACCTGACGAAGATCCGTTTCGGATCAATGAGGTGTCAATAAAGCGGGGAATTGGGAACTTTAACAGTGTGTGGGCCTTCTTGTTCTATACTAGGATTCATTAGCCCAGCACCTACGCTACCGTTCAAAAGTTTGGGGTCACTTAGAAATGACCTTGTTTTTCAAAGAAAAGCTCATTTTTGGTCCATTAAAATAACATAAAATTGATCAGAAATACAGTGTTGACATTGTTAATACTGTCAATGACTATTGTAGTTGGAAACGGCTGATTTCTAATGGAATATCTACATAGGTGTACAGAGGCCCATTATCAGCAACCATCACTCCTGTGTTCCAATGGCACGTTGTGTTAGCTAAGTTTATCACTTTAAAATGCTAATTGATCATTAGAAAACCCTTTTGCAATTATGTTAGCACAGCTGAAAACTGTTGTGCTGATTAAAGAAGCAATACAACTGGCCTTCTTTAGACTAGTTGAGTATCTGGACCGTCAGCATTTGTGGGTTCAATTACAGGTTCAAAATGGACAGAAACACAGAACTTTCTTCTGAAACTCGTCAGTCTATTTTTGTTCTGAGAAATGAAGGCTATTCCATGTGAGAAATTGCCAAGAAACTGAACATCTCGTACGACGCTGTGTACTACTCCCTTCACAGAACAGTGTAAACTTGCACTAACGAGAATAGAAAGAGGAGTAGGAGGCCCCGGTGCACAACTGAGAAAGAGGACAAGTACATTCGAGTCTCTAGTTTGAGAAACAGACGCCTCACAAGTCCTCAACTGGCAGCTTCATTAAATAGTACCCACAAAACACCAGTCTCAACGTCAACAGTGAAGAGGCGACTCCGGGATGCTGGCCTTCTAGGCAGAGTTCCTCTGTCCAGTGTCTGTGTTCTTTTGCCCATCTTAATCTTTTATATTTATTGGCCAGTCTGAGATATGGCTTTTTCTTTGCAACTCTTCCTAGAAGGCCAGCATCATGCCTCTTCACTGTTGACGTTGAGACTGGTGTTTTGCGGGTACTATTTAATGAATCTGCCAGTTGAGGACTTGTGAGGCGTCAGTGTAGACAATAACAATGTCTACACTGTATTTCTGATCAATTTGATGTTATTTTAATGGATAAAAAAATGGCTTTTCTTTAAAAAATAAAGACATTTCTAAGTGACCCCAAACTTTTGAACGATAGTGTATGTTTTTAAGGATGTGCGTATGACCAAAAACTTTACTATTACTGTCCTACCAGCTATTGTCGTCTGGGGATGTCCCACTGTAATAACATATAATAAATAACTAATGAACAAATAAATAACTAATAAACCTGAAAATTAAAGATGCTTCCTCAGAGTAACATTATAGTTATAACAGACCAGTTTAATGATTGTCTCTGAGTCCATCCATGACTCACAACGTAACATAACCTGCTCAAACAATTAGCTTTTTGATGAATTAATGCTTTTTTTCATTCACTGGTTTTTCACTTTTACAAACATTATGGATAGTGGAAAACCAAATATTTTCTCAGATTTTGAACATTCAAAATAACTCCCAAAACATCCACTTTGAAGTGTTTTCATAACAAGATACATGAATCATACAGTGTTTGTTTGTTTCCATAGTTGCAGTTCAATATTCAAGTCATTGTTCATAGGCCTTCAGGCTTTGTCAAAAACATCCAGTTTTCCAGATACAAAAGTAATGGTCCTGTCAAATACAACTGTCTGCAATTGAACTGAAAAATAAACCTAAGATACATTCCAATGTGGCCAAGAAGTGGAATTCCTCAAAAACACTGATTCAAAGTAAAGCTTTTTAATTCCACGATTAACGGAATGGCACTAGATGCAAAATTACATTGAATTCACTGTCTTTGGTGGAAAGGAAAAATAAATGTTTTTCTGTCACAGTTTGGAGACCGTCAGTAGGGACTTACTGAGGTCCTTGGCCTCCCCGGCCGTCCTGACTCTCTCGTAGCCCAGGACAGCCATGGAGTGATGACAGTAGTCCTCCACCTGTTTGATCTGCTGGATGCTGAGCACTGTTCTCCATGCGCTGGCAGCCTGAGTGGCGTTCCTGGAGGACACTATGAATGGCTTGGAGGACGAACTAGACCCACCTGTCATGTTCAGAGCAAATGACTCAATGTCATGGTTGGTGGTGAGGTTGGCGAAGCGGTAAATGTTCCTCAGGATCTTCACAGGGTTTTCCACCAGGTCCTCATAGCGCACGGCCATGTACTTCCCTTTGAGCCAACTGGGAGGGTTTAAGGCAGTCCTCAGGGTCCGGGAGGTGCGGTCACAGATCACCTCCATGGCTCCGATGGAGTGGTAGTCTGAGCCGTCCTTCTTGTTGGCTTTGTGGTTGGGGTCTACGAAGGGGATCCTGCGGAGCTTGGGGTCCCTGCTCCGGACCACCTGCAGGTTCTCACGGATCAGCCCGTGTCGGGACTTGATCCTGGAGTTGGCCACGGCCCGGGGGTCCCTGACCAGGTGGACTACCTTCACGTCCAGCGACGGGTCCTCCATGAGGGGGGCTAGAACATTAACGTCCAGGATACGCACCCCTTTAATAACGATAGTGCTGTATTTGAGGCACTCCTCCTCCAGTAGTCTAAGGCTTTGAGGTGGACACTTTTTACACACCTTGTCGTCCACCATCCCTACCACCTCTTTCCTGTAGGCGGAGCAGAGGGGGTAGGAGCACACCACCTTATTCAGGGTGGCCCCAAAGAGTCCTAGGGAGGTAAAGTTCTTTCCCCCTGGGCTGTTGTACAGCTGGAACACAGAGAGATCACAGCGGTATAAGGAGCTGAGCATGTCCCTGGCTGCCCCCTGCAAAGACACTGCGTCTCCCGGGTACAGCTTCTGCCAGATGTGCCACATGGGTTCATACAGGAAGAACACTTCAGGATTTTGGTTAAACAGCTCCCCGAAAAAGGAGGACCCGGACCTCCATGTGGTCAGAACATAGACCAACTGTCTTTTTTTGGCCAGAGAGGGTCTGTAGAGGAACCGGATGTCTGATCTGCCATGATAGGTAGTGCTCCTCATCTGGTGATTGCACTGCTGGGGCTCTTTAGTCCATTTATAGTTGGCCAAGTTCAGCATAGTCAGCACCAGCAGCAAGAAATAGGCTATAAACAACACAATCCGCTTTCTGCGTAGCACCTTCATCACAATGCCGGGCTGAGCTATTATCTTGGTATGGTTCCTGTACGTTTTGAGCTTTCTCCCGTAGCCAGCATCCTTCTCCCAAGGCGCTGTCAACTTCAGTTGTTGATGGTATTGTTTCCCTCTCATCTGTAACCTAGGAGTGAGTGGCTCTCACCACTGACCGAAAGCTTCTTACATTTACAATAGGCGAACCCGTACAGCGTATTGAATATCTCCGGTGGGAATTGATACCGACCGAATCCAATGCTAAATTATTAGGTAATACCCCAGCCAACAGATTCGATATCACAATCCGATTCGCAATCCAAAATACGATAACGCAGCCCTGCCTTTACTGCAGTGCGCAAGGCTCTTCACATGAAAATGTTTCCATTACGGGTATTACAGTGCGTATTGCGTTAGGCCTGCCATCAAAAACAAAACAAAGAACCGTTCATGCAAACAATGTACGCCTTCCTTGACAATATTCAGTGTAGGCATTTCAGCCCAGTTAAAATCTGATGCGCACCGGTATAGATGGAGCCTATATGAACATTGTACCACAGCACACAAGTAATACGTTAGTAATTACGCACTCCAGCTTCTTCTTGAATAATACCGCTTGAATAATACTGCAGGTATATCTAGAGGTGAGTCTATTCGTCCAAAGAACCAAAGATTTCCATTATTCCCGATGTGCGGTATTGTATCTCCAATTGAAACAGGACTGATTTAATCAGAGTACAGGGAGAAAAGCCCTCCCTTCTCTTAACGCCATTGGAGCATGATAGGATACGTGCGTAAGCGAGTTACGCCCTTGGTTCTTCGGCACGTCTGTCAACAATGAATGCAACGCTCTCGAGACGCCCACATTTGAAAAAGGCAACAGTAAACATGTCGCCTCTCACGAATGATGCAGCGCCCCCGCTTGGGCCAATTGAGATATCACATGTGACTAATACATTTCAGTTCCGCAAATTTAAGTGAATTACTTTAGCTCTGGTCTTGGGCCAATCAGTGTTATTTTGTAAATGATTGATTTTTATGGCAAGACGCATCATTCACCGAAGTTTCGTCAACATCGGCCAAGTGCTGTCTGAGATATCGCGTGTGACTAACATACAAAGGCACCGACGGATGGAGACAGATCCACAGTCCCCTCCCCGAATTAATCGTGGGGGACAACAAAGTCTCACAGCAATGGTAGACGTCACGACTGTGGAAAATGATGCTGTTGTTAGGATAGAATAGAAATGGAACTGATGCTGCTCTGGCAGTGTAGTAGCATTGGGTCGACTCAGCTCCAGTCCGTTCATTTATAGACTTGCTAGTTAGCGCACTGTTATGCAACTAGGCTATTAGCAGAAATCTGTTACATACATTGTTTCAATGTTACAATGTATCATATCAATGTGTGGTAGTATTTTCAAATCGTATGTTTTGTTGCATTTTCAGGGAGAACAGACAATAGCCTACATTCAGGTCTGTCTCTGTGGGGAATGTTATTGATCATGTTTCACCATATCTGTCTCTTCCTCTCATATTGTGCTGGCCTAGGCAGCAAGTAATCGATAGCTCCCATTAGAGACATGTGTTTTGCCAAGTCTCAAGAGGTACTGTAGACCTGACGCCCGTTTGAAAACGGGACCAATGAAAGATAGACAATGAGAGCAGCTCCCGGTTAGAGCTGTTCAAACTGGCAACTGAACTGCCTATCCTGTCCTGTCCTCTCAATTCAATTCAAGGGGCTTTATTGGCATGGGAAACATATGTTAACATTGCCAAAGCAGGTGAAGTAGATAATATACAAAAGTGAAATAAACAATAAAAATGAACAGCAAACATTACACTCACAGAAGTTCCAAAAGAATAAAGACAAATGTCATATTGTGTATATACACCATGTTGTAACAATGTGCAAATGGCCAAAGTACAAAAGGGGAAAAAAAAAACATAAATATAGGTTGTATTTACAATGGTGTTTGTTCTTCACTGGTTGCCCGTTTCTTGTGACAACTGGTCACAAATCTTGCTGCTGTGATGTCACACTGTTGTATTTCACCCAGTAGATATGGGAGTCAAAATTGGATTTGTTTTTGAATTCTTTGTGGATCTGTGTAATCTGAGGTAAATATGTGTCTCTAATATGGTCATACATTTGGCAGGAGGTTAGGAAGTGCAGCTCAGTTTCCACCTCATTTTGTGGGCAGTGTGCACATAGTCTGTCTTCTCTTGAGAGCCAGGTCTACCTATGGCGGCCTTTCTCAATCGCAAGGTTATGCTCACTGAGTCTCTCTCACCAGGCAAATTGGAATCAGCTGTAATCTACTTTTTGACAGCTGTTAGTGTGGAATTGACAGGCATGGCAAGCGATGAACCCATATGTTTTAGAGGCACGGATCAAATGCCCAACAGATTGAAAATGATCCGCTCACATGTGTCAGTTCATGTGTTATTACACCAATGGCAGCCAAAAATGGGAGGGTTTGGGCATGTCTATTGGGCGTCCTACAGTTGTCCCAAGAGTTTTTAGTTCACTATTAGGCTAATCTTTTCCTGGGAGGATTTCTTGGTAAATGTGTATTTTTATTACTCTTAGGTTTTTGGATGCAGTCACTGCTGTATGCGCTGCAGTTGCTTTGCAAAGATTGCCATCTGCTGGGGCAAAGGGAATATTTCAATTCCTGTTGGGTGTGGTAAACCTTTGGATATTATGTAGGCTACTGCACTTGTTGTCAATTATTTATGACTTATAAAGAAATAAGTTAAATACACTTAATTGATTAATTGTTAAATTTATTATTTTAACTTTTATCTCTTATTCTTATCCATATTTTTTAAAACTGCATTGTCAGTTAGGGGCTCGTAAGTAAGCATTTCACTGTAAAGTCTACTAAACCTGCGCAAGTGACTAATCAAATTTGATTTGATTTGATTATTTGTATTCCAGATTTACGCCTAAAGTTATTTCAGGAGATATGTTTACTCAGATTAGAAAAATAAAACCTTTAACCTTTCAAGGGGAAATCTGCCGTTGCTACATCCATTTGTGGACTTATAAATGAATAATATGTACCCATTGATTCCTGAAGAACATAACTTCTAATTGCTTCATGAGCTTAGTTCATCTGTCGTACCCATCAGCTGCCGTACCCCATCATCTGCCGTACCCATCAGCTGCCGTACCCCATCAGCTGCCGTACCCATCAGCTGCCGTACCCCATCAGCTGCCGTAACCCATCAGCTGCCGTACCCATCAGCTGCCGTAACCCATCAGCTGTCGTACCCATCAGCTGCCGTACCCCATCAGCTGTCGTATCCATCAGCTGTCGTATCCATCAGCTGCCATACCCCATCAGCTGCCATACCCCATCAGCTGCCGTACCGCATCAGCACCCAGAATATAAACTTGTTCTACTCCAATGTTTGTAAACATGGTTAGTCCTTGCATCCATAGCGCTGTCTGAATTTGAGTGGTTACATTTCTCCAGCCCCGTCCTTTAGCTTTTTTTTTGCGAAACAGGTGGCGGGGGAAAACACTTTGTAATTGGTTCAACTGCTGATTGCCCCTTGTTTCAACGCCTCATGTTGAAAGATGCATGTGTGCACCATAATTATTAGCCCTCTTAGTGTAATTTTACCATCATTTATCCCAATCTTCCTTGGTTTAATGGTACAATGGCATGTTCATTACCTAAAAGCCCTCTGGTATTAAATGGTGCCGTATAGGCCTATGTGACATTTATCTGCAGTTACACTATGTCCTCAAAGTCATGCTGCTCCTAGACACATTGTCATTATATTGATCTAAAATGCTTTGTATCTTTGTCATCCAAATGTCTTTCTGTGAGGGAAGATGGGAAAGATCACATACAGGCACACACACACACACACAACGTGCTCATATAATTCCTGTCAGTATGAAGAAATTAGAGCAAGGTAAATAGCCAATTTGTTGAGATTTTATCTTATGACTGTGCAAATAGAAACTTTGAGACAATATTATTCAAAATTAAACCGCTTATTTGAGCATTATTATTGCAGACTATGATTGTAGTACAGTGTTTTGGAAATACTTCAGGGGGAACTTTATATTTACCTCTCTAAATATGATCACGAAAATTAATGGTTGAAAAACGATTAGAATCATTTCCCTTTATGACACGTCCGCGCTGGGTTTTAGTGGACCGCTGAGGATTCTGGCTGCACTGTGCCAGCGAGATGAGATTGAGCATGCGCAGCAGCAACATCATCAGGACCAGAGGACTGTCAGGAGCCTGCGAAGCGATGCGAAAAAATTGTGCATGTAAACACGTTGATGGAGAGTTCTATGTATGCACTGACTGCTTGCGGTATGTTTACATCTGATGAAGAATAGCGTATGTCAAAGGGTTATTACGAGGAAACAACTGGGAAGGTCGTTACGCGCGCCAAACGCCGACGCTGCGTAAAAACGGATGAAACGTTAGCAACAAGGATGCGACGACAATAATAGCTTACATATTTATTTATTTATTTATTCCGGGAAGACGTTTACACCTGCCGTTCTTTGGGGGGAAATACATGAACAGTCTTTTTGCAGTATATGTCATCCCATGTGACGGGCTTTCATGGTTAAATGGTCGCTGGCGCCTAGTAGTGGGATGCACATCAGTGTTCTGCCCTACTCCTTCTCCGTCGCAATGGCCGCTCTATATCAGGTCACGGACGTGTCCTCTCCGGATAAATTTCTGGCCCTGAAAGACGTGAGGGAGGTGAAGGAGGAGACTACTCTGGATGAAAAGCTCTTCCTACTGGCCTGTGAGAAAGGTGAGTTATTATAGGCTTCTAGGTGGATTCATTTATCAAAACAATAAATAAGTATATGATGTTATTAACATGGCATTAGAAAAACACGTGACTTTATGACAGCGTAATGTAACATGTTGTTTAAGAAAAGGTGTGAACATGTAGTCTTTTATTCTTTGAAACACTTCATGTCATATCACACTATTATTACCAACAGTCATCCTCTCTTACCTTATGATGGATGAGTGAGTATACTTTGGATGAATGCCTACTGCAGCAGCCCACATGTAGCTACACTGGAAGTTTGCCCACAGGGCTGAGTTTAATTTAACCTATTGGAGCTATATGCTCTTGTGTGGAGCTATATGCTCTTGTGTGGAGCTATGTGGAGCTATATGCTCTTGTGTAGAGCTATGTGGAGCTATATGCTCTTGTGTAGAGCTATGTGGAGCTATATGCTCTTGTGTGGAGCTATGTGGAGCTATATGCTCTTGTGTAGAGCTATGTGGAGCTATATGCTCTTGTGTGGAGCTATGTGGAGCTACATGCTCTTGTGTAGAGCTATGTGGAGCTATATGCTCTTGTGTGGAGCTATGTGGAGCTATATGCTCTTGTGTAGAGCTATGTGGAGCTATATGCTCTTGTGTGGAGCTATGTGGAGCTACATGCTCTTGTGTAGAGCTATGTGGAGCTACATGCTCTTGTGTGGAGCTATGCTCTTGTGTAAGCTTTGTCATGATTTTGCTAGCCTGTGACAAAGACTATATATGTACTGCATTCTGTATTCTGTCATCCAGGCCAAGTTGAACACACACACACACACACACACACACACACACACACACACACACACACACACACACACACACACACACACACACACACACACACACACACACACACACACAGAGAGAGATATCAAACACATGTACATAATTCCCATGAGAGGAGGGGTATAAAGACAAATAATTTCCATGTGTCAGAAGCAAGAAGCTATGATAATCGTAACAGTATCCTAATGAAATGAGATAGTATTTGAAATCAATGACAAGTGAAGCTGAGGTGGATGTTTTTATAGGGGCAAGCAGGTTGTCCCAGAGAGTCTCACCATATAAAGCCAGTATAAACATGGCTCAACAGACTATCCTTGTCCTTTGATGGAGATTGTTATTGTTACAGTAAGCTGGGAGTGTAGGGTGCTGGAGTGTTGGAGTGGAGCCTACTCTCTGTGTGCAGTGTGCAATCTGCGTCTCTCTCTGTGCATCTGCGTCCCACTCTCTTTCTGTGTGTGTATATGTGTGTGTGTGCGTGGGAGCACCCATGTGTGTGTGTGTGTGTGCATTCGTGTGTCTCTCTGTGTTCTTTTCTTTCTTTGTGTGTGTGTGTGTGTGTGTGTGTGTGTGTGTGTGTGTGTGTGTGTGTGTGTGTGTGTGTGTGTGTGTGTGTTTTTTTTGTTGCGTGTGTGTGATTTTTTTTTTCTTCTTCTCTGTGTGCATTTTTGTGTGTGTGTTTCTGTGAGTGCGCATTTGTGCGTATGAGTGCGTGTGCATTTTTATGTGTGTGTGTGTTGTGTGTGCTCTAATGTCACACTGTTCCAGGTGACTACTACATGGTGAAGAGACTGCTGGAGGAGAAGACAGAGCTCAATATCAACTGTGTAGACGTGCTGGGGAGAGACGCTGTCACCATCTCTATAGAGAACCAAAACCTGGACATCCTTAAGCTTCTGCTGGAGCACGGCTGCCAGGTAACACACACACACACAGACACAGAGGAAGATGCTTCACACAATGTAGCTTCTGGCCCTGCGCTGTTGACTATTTTACTATAACTATCTATCTATCCTGACTCTATTCTCTGTTGTTGTGTCTGTGGTTGGCCCAGACTCTCTCTCTCTCTCTAACCCGGTCCTGTTGTTGTGTTTGGTCCAGGCTTTCTCTCTCTCTCTCTCTCTAACCCGGTCCTGTTGTTGTGTTTGGTCCAGGCTCTCTCTCTCTCTCTCTAACCCGGTCCTGTTGTTGTGTTTGGTCCAGGCTCTCTCTCTCTCTAACCCAGTCCTGTTGTTGTGTTTGGTCCAGGCTCTCTCTCTCTCTCTCTCTCTAACCCGGTCCTGTTGTTGTGTTTGGTCCAGGCTCTCTCTCTCTCTCTCTCTAACCCAGTCCTGTTGTTGTGTTTGGTCCAGGCTCTCTCTCTCTCTCTCTAACCCGGTCCTGTTGTTGTGTTTGGTCCAGGCTCTCTCTCTCTCTCTCTCTCTAACCCAGTCCTGTTGTTGTGTTTGGTCCAGGCTTTCTCTCTCTCTAACCCGGTCCTGTTGTTGTGTTTGGTCCAGGCTTTCTCTCTCTCTCTCTAACCCGGTCCTGTTGTTGTGTTTGGTCCAGGCTCTCTCTCTCTCTCTCTCTCTCTCTAACCCGGTCCTGTTGTTGTGTTTGGTCCAGGCTTTCTCTCTCTCTCTCTCTCTAACCCGGTCCTGTTGTTGTGTTTGGTCCAGGCTCTCTCTCTCTCTCTCTCTCTAACCCGGTCCTGTTGTTGTGTTTGGTCCAGGCTTTCTCTCTCTCTCTCTCTCTCTCTAACCCGGTCCTGTTGTTGTGTTTGGTCCAGGCTTTCTCTCTCTCTAACCCGGTCCTGTTGTTGTGTTTGGTCCAGGCTTTCTCTCTCTCTCTCTCTAACCCAGTCCTGTTGTTGTGTCTGTGTTTGTCCCAGGCAACAGATGCTCTGTTAGTGGCCATTGACTCGGAGGTGGTGGGAGCTGTGGACATCCTCCTCAACCATCGCCCCAGGAGGTCCTCTAAGCCCTCCATCGCTGTTAGTCTCTTCTCTTCTCCACCATTGTATTATGAAAATAAATGGATTATTACCTGCCACAGCCAAGTGACTGTCCTGACCCTGTATTTTAGAGCAAAAAGTACAAGACATTATCAGGACAACTGAATGCTTTTAGAGGATTAAAGACGGCATCAATAACAACAAGCCTCTTCTCCTTTCCTCTCTGTCAGAAACTGATGCAGCGGATCCAGAACCCTGAGTACTCCACCACCATGGACGTGGCGCCAGTGATCCTGGCGGCCCATAGGAACAACTATGAGATACTGACCATGTTGCTGAAGCAGGATATCTCCCTGCCCAGGCCTCACGCTGTGGGCTGCGAGTGTACTCTCTGTAATGCCAAGAACAAGAAGGACAGCCTACGGCACTCCAGGTAAGATCCTGTAGAACACACACACACACACACACACACACACACACACACACACACACACACACACACACACACACACACACACACACACACACACACACACACACACACACACACACACACACACACACTCTCTCTCTCTTTCTCTGGGAAGGATTGAATAACCAAGTAAGTATTCACTATCATACATCCCCCAACATACATCATCTCCCTTTTCTGGGTTGACTGGCTGCATCTGAAATGGCGCCCTATTCTCTATGCAGTGCACTACTTTTGACCAGGGCCCATAGGACTCCCCTATATAGTAGTGCACTATATAAGGAACAGGGTGCCATTTAGGCAGGGTTAGCCTCTAGTTGCACAGGTGACATGTTGGTATAAATGAGGTAAAACGGATTTCAGTTTCCCTGCAATAAAATCGCCGGCCACTAGTAGGTCCTTCCCCAAAGATTATCCAACTTTAATAAACACTGGGAGGTAAGGACTACAGCAGTGGTGTAGCCTACAGGCAATACGGACATCATGTATTATTGATATCTAGGCTACATAGCACAATGATGTGAATCACACTGCTGCTCTCTCATTCAGCTATTTGCACCTTACGAATTGTGGATGTTGTGAATGTGGATGGCTGTTCACAGATGTACACAGAGTGTACAAAACATGAGTAACACCTTCCAAATATTGAGTTTCTACCCCTTTTGCCCTCAGAACAGTCTCAATTCATCAGGGCATGAACTCTACAAGGTGTCAAATGCAATCCACTGGGATGCTGGCCCATGTTGACTCCAATGCTTCCCACAGTTGTTTCAAGTTGACTGGATGTCCTTTGGGTGGTGGACCATTCTTGATACACACGGGAAACTGTTGAGCGCAAAAAACCCAGCAGCATTGCAGTTCTTGACGTACTCAAAACGTTGCTCCTGGCATCTACTACCATACCCTGTTCAAAGGCACTTAAATACAGTATTTTGTCTTGCCGATTCACCCTCTGAATGGCACACATACACAATCCATGTCTCAATTGTCTCAAGGCTTATAAATGCTTTAACTTTCTCATCCCCTTCATCTACACGGATTAAAGTAGATTTAAGTGATATCAAGAAGGGATCATGGCTTTCACCTGGATTCACCTGGTCAGTCTATGTCATGGAAAGACCAGGTGTTCTTAATGTTTTGTACACTCAGTGTATGTGTATTTTAACCCAATAATAGTCGAATTGAAGAAGTTTTAGATGCCTATCAATCGTTGTTTTTGCGACTGGGGGTGTATCCATTAAGGAAACCGTTTACTGTTGAAGAACCAAACAGAAGAAAACAGATAAAAATGTGAGTTTATTTTGGACAAATTCAGGTACGTCTCACCCCTTTTCATTCCGTTCACTTACGTTTAAGAAATGTTTTGGAACAGAATTGGCGTAATGAATATGCCCCTTTGGACAGCCAGAATAAAATGCGCTCTTGCAATAGCCGCATAGTGCGGATCCCAGCCTATGGAATAAAAGTTCTTCCCTTCTAAACTCCACCTTGGTATTGTGCTCCATACTGTCAAAAACGAGTTTAATTTAAGAAGACCACGAGTGGAGCTTTTATTCCTCAATCAAGACACATGGTCAAACTCGCAGACTTTTGATAGACTTAGACAGCTGCAAATTATCAAGATATCAAAGTGTCACCAACAAACATGTAAACCTCTGTATTCAAGGTATGCCATTCCGAGAGCAGCATTTATTTTTCAACTCAAATCAATGAGCCCAATCTCTCATCCATGACAACAAAATCATAAACAACAAGGTAGGCTAATTAGTTCTTACTTTTAGGGTTACGCTCAGG
This sequence comes from Salvelinus fontinalis, assembly GCF_029448725.1. Lineage (NCBI taxonomy): Eukaryota > Metazoa > Chordata > Actinopteri > Salmoniformes > Salmonidae > Salvelinus > Salvelinus fontinalis. The sequence goes on along the minus strand of NC_074689.1, from coordinate 18,087,365 downwards.
TTAAACAATTTGGCTTATCTATATTTCCATATTTCCAAGTCCTACTTTTGAAGATCAATGGGTATTAAATGAATTGGAATGACTGGAAATCTGACAGATTGTTTTTTTATTTTAATAAAACCTAATCGTATTATTATCTGTAGTAGAGAGCAATGGGTTAGAAGAAGCCTACATAACCAAACCTTAAAGTAAAATGCAACATCCATTTATGGCCAGCTACGTAAACTCTAACATTGATTTATCCTGCAATGGATGTCGTTCAATTGGTAATATCATTTTTGTCTTCTTCTAATGCCTTTTAAACAGGTTGACATTTATTGGGATGAGTCTTGTCCTTGATTCAGAAGCGAGAAGTTTCCTCTAGATGGGCCAGCTGCAGAGTCAAAATTGCCAATATGGTAAAAATGTATGAAAACAAAATGTTGCTTTTTGGTCTTATTTTAAGGTAGGGTAAGGCATTATGGGTTGGCAGTGTGGTTAATGTTAGAGTTAAGGTTAGGTTTAAAACTCTGCAGAGCTGCCTCCAGAACAAGATTACCGTAATTATGAAAAATGCTACTTTGCGCCTCTTAAAGGGAATATAATCTAGAAGTAACTGAAAGTAATCAGATTAAATTACTGAGTTTGGGTAATCCAAAAGTTATGTTACTGATTACACTTTTGGACAGGTAACTAGTAACTGTAATGGACTGCATTTAGAAAGTAACCTACCCAACCCTCCATTTTGGACACAATGACTGACTCCACTGACCAGAGCTGGATGACTTGTTTTACACAGACATTAGGAAAAACTTAGCACTCTTATCTTTGAAGCAATAGGACAATTTCTGGGTTTCTGTTTAGAAGTATTAGCAGGAATCAATGCTATGTTCTGCTTGGTGTTTATATTCTAACTGTATGACAGAAGCCTCCCACACAGCCCACTGTGAATCATCACACAGATCACAACAGCATGTCGATGGGAATAAGTTTTAAATAGATACAGAACAAGGAACAAGAAGTCAAATGATGTAAACTTTTAGAAACAGCTTTGTGACTCTCTTGTCTCTCTCTCTCTCTCTCCCTCTCTCTCTCTCTCTCTCTCTCTCTCTCTCTGTCCCTCCCTCCCTCCCTCCCTCCCTCCCTCCCTCCCTCCCTCCCTCCCTCCCTCCCTCCCTCCCTCCCTCCCTCCCTCCACCTACTCTTCCCTCCCTCTTGCTTTCTTTCTCCCTTTCTCCTTCCTTTCTCCTTATCTTCATTTTTCATTCCCTTCCTACCTCCTTCTCCCACAACTCTCTCCCTCCTTACTTCAACCTCCTCTCACCGCCCTCCCTCCCTGGCTCCCCTACCAACCCCCCAGGTTTCGTCTGGACATCTACAGGTGCCTGGCCAGCCCGTCTCTGATTATGCTGACCGAGGAGGACCCCATCCTCAGGGCCTTTGAGCTGAGTGCAGACCTCAGGGAGCTCAGCCTGGTCGAGGTGGAGTTCAGGTACGCCACACACACACACACAGACACACACACACACACACACACACACACAAACATCAGGTGAGTTCAGGTGAGAGCTTCTAGCAGGACACTCAAAGGCAGGGATCATCAACTTAAAATAATATATATATATATATATATATATATATATATATATATATATATATATATATATATATATATATATATATATATATAAATCTTAATCGGATGGTCGGGGGACCGCAAGAAGCCCAAACAGATAATATTTTATTTCAAACCTTCCTTACATTTGTATACAAATACATGCAAGTCTCTCTATTGTGCGTGAGAATAAATTCACACAGATTTCCAAAATTAAAATCACTTGGAGCTGATTTCCTGGTGTTTTTTTATAGTCTTTTATGTCCAACAATGAAGTTTGGGGGGGTTGCCAGTTGGGGAACCCTGCTCAAAGGCTTCCTTCCGTCAGTGGTGTAAAGTACTTAAGTAAAAATACTTTAAAGTAAGTACTACTTAAGCAGTTTTGGGGGTATCTGTACTTTACTATTTATATTTTTGACATCTTTGACTTTTAATTCACTACATTCCTATAGAAAATAATGTACTTTTTACTCCATACTCCATCCCTGACTCCGAAAAGTACTCGTTACATTTTGAATGCTTAGCAGGACAGGAAAATGGTACAATCCACGCACTTATAACATCCCTGGTCATCCCGACTGCTTATGATCTGGCGGACTTTGTAAATGATGTTGGAGTGTGTCCCTGGCTACCAGTAAATAAATATGTGCGGTCTGGTTTGCCTAATATAAGGATACTTTTGATACTTCAGTATATTTAAAACCAAACACCTTTAGACTTTTACTGAAGTAGTATATTACTGGGTGAGTATGATAGTTGTGTACTTTTTCCACCACTGCCTTCTATAGCCTTCTATAAGGGCTTGCTGTGTTTCTGTCCTATGACTGGTTTATGGCTGGATGTATGGGTATAAGGGATCTTTCAGATTCCACTCTGCATAGCTACTAGTTTCTCAATTAATTGAAGCTAAAAGACTGACAGGTGTTACTGATTGGACTATCCTGGCTAAATAAATTCAATGAAATGATATTACTTAAAGCTGGAATACGTAAACGGGGAAACAGCGCCACTGTTCACAGGAGCACCGTTGTTATTGTTTTTGTTTTGTTAATGAAACGGAGGAGAGGAGCATCCAGCGTTGTGCTCAAAAAAAGTCACACCTGCAATGACGTCAGAGGGGAAAAATGTATTTGTTGTTTGCAGTAACTTCTTTGTTTTTGTAATATCCCAAACGGACATAGCAGTTTCGCAGCTACGAATTTCAGCTTTCAGCCATTTTGCTCATTCTGTGTGTCTTTGACACCCAACCCAATTCACACAGGACACCGGTTAAGACAGGAGAAATACTCCAGATATAACAGACTGGCCCTAACCCCCCCGACACATAAACTACTGCAGCATAAATACTGGAGGCTGAGACAAGAGGGGTCGGGAGACACTGAGGCCCCGTCCGACGATACCCCCAGACAGGGCCAAACAGGCAGGATATAACCCCACCCACTTTGCCAAGCACAGCCCCCACACCACTAGAGGGATATCTTGAATCACCAACTTGCCATCCTGAGACAAGGCCGAGTATAGCCCACAAAGATCTCCGCCACGGCACAACCCAAGGGGGGGCGCCAACCCAGACAGGAAGATCACGTCAGTGACTCAACCCACTCAAGTGACGCACCCCTCCTAGGGACGGCATGGAAGAGCACCAGTAAGCTAGTGACTCAGCCCCTGTAATAGGGTTAGAGGCAGAGAATCCCAGTGGAGAGAGGGGAACCGGCCAGGCAGAGACAGCAAGGGTGGTTCGTTGCTCCAGTGCCTTTCCATTCACCTTCACACTCCTGGGCCAGACTACACTCAATCATAGGACATACTGAAGAGATTGAGTCTTCAATAAAGACTTAAAAGTTGAGACCGAGTCTGCGTCTCTCACATCGCTGCTAGACCATTCCAGAGAAATAGAGCTCTATAGGGGAGAGCCCTGCCTCCAGCTGTTTGCTTAGAAATTCTAAGGACAGTTAAGAGTCTTGATATGTATACAGTCTTGATATGTTCATCAATAGAGAGATCAGGGTCCAGAGTAACGCCGAAGTCATTCACAGTTTTATTTGAGACGACTGTACAACCATCAAGATTAATTGTCAGATTTAACAGAATATCTCTTTGTTTCTTGGGACCAAGAACAAGCATCTCTGTTTTGTCCGAGTTTAAAATTAGAACATTTGCAGCCATCCACTTCCTTATGTCTGAAACACAGGCTTCCAGCGAGGGCAATTTTGGGGCTTCACCATGTTTCATCGAAATGTACAGCTGTGTGTCATCTTCATAGCAGTGAAAGTTAACATTATGTTTACGAATGACATCACCAAGAGGTAAAATATATAGTGAAAACAATAGTGGTCCTAAAACGGAATCTTGAGGAACACTGAAATTTACAGTTGATTTGTCAGAGGACAAACCATCCACAGAGACAAACTGATATCTTTCCAACAGATAAGATCTAAACCAGGCCAGAACTTGTCCATGTAGACCAATTTAGGTTTCCAATCTCTCCAAAAGAATATGGTGATCGATGGTATCAAAAGCAGCACTAAGGTCTAGGAGCATGAGGACAGATGCAGAGCCTCGGTCTGACGCCATTAAAAGGTCATTTACCACCTTCACAAGTGCAGTCTCAGTGCTATGATGGGGTCTAAAACCAGACTGAAGCATTTCGTATACCTTGTTTGTCTTCAGGAAGGCAGTGAGTTGCTGCGCAACAGCTTTTTCATTTTTTTTGAGAGGAATGGGAGATTCGATATAGGCCGATAGTTTTTTATATTTTCTGGGTCAAGGTTTGGCCTTTTCAAGAGAGGCTTTATTACTGCCACTTTTAGTGAGTTTGGTACACATCCGGTGGATAGAGAGCCGTTTATTATGTTCAACATAGGAGGGCCAAGCACAGGAAGCAGCTCTTTCAGTAGTTTAATTGGAACTACTGAAAGAGCTGCTATGTCTTCCTCCTCTTCTCTCATCTCCTCCTCCCTTCTCCTTCCCACTCCTCATCCTCTTCCCCCTCTCCTCACCTCTCCTCCTCCTCTTCCCGCTCTCCTCTTTCCCCTCTCCTCTTGCCCTTCTCCTCTCTTCTTCTCCCTCTCCTCTTCCCCCTCTCCCCTCCTTTTCCCCTCTGCTCTCCTCTGCTCTCCTCTTCCCCCTCTTCCCCCTCTCCCCTCCTCTTCCCCCTCTCCCCTCCTTTTCCCCTCTGCTCTCCTCTGCTCTCCTCTTCCCCCTCTCCCCTCCTCTTCCCCCTCTCCCCTCCTTTTCCCCTCTGCTCTCCTCTGCTCTCCTCTTCCCCCTCTCCCCTCCTCTTCCCCCTCTCCCCTCCTTTTCCCCTCTGCTCTCCTCTGCTCTCCTCTTCCCCCTCTCTCCTCCTCTTCCCCCTCTCCCCTCCTTTTCTCCTCTGCTCTCCTCTCCCCTCCTCTTCCCCCTCTCCCCTCCTCTTCCCCCTCTCCCCTCCTTTTCCCCTCTGCTCTCCTCTGCTCTCCTCTGCTCTCCTCTTCCCCCTCTCCCCTCCTCTTCCCCCTCTCCCCTCCTTTTCCCCTCTGCTCTCCTCTGCTCTCCTCTTCCCCCTCTCCCCTCCTCTTCCCCCTCTCCCTCTCCCCTCCTTTTCCCCTCTGCTCTCCTCTTCCCACTTTCCTCTCCTCTCCTCTCCATGGTTCCAGGAATGACTATGAAGAGCTGGCTAAGCAGTGTAAGATGTTTGCTAAGGATCTCCTGGCCCAGGCACGTAACTCCAGAGAACTGGAGGTGATCCTCAACCACATGGCCAATGAGGACACAGTGGACAAGAGAGGCCTGATGGAGGAACGCATGAACCTCAGCCGGCTCAAACTAGCTATCAAGTACAACCAGAAAGAGGTGAGACTCAAAATAACTGTCCATCAAGTACCAGTATGTTCAGGTAATTCTTCTAAAGTTTTCCAGAAATCCTTCCTTGGAGGATTCCCAGACCTGGGAATTTTGCAACCCTAGGTATTTGGTATTTTATTAGGATCCCCATAAACTGTTGCAAAAGCAGCAGCTATTCTTCCTGGGGTCCACACAAAACATGAAACATTACATAATACAAAACATTAATAGACAACAGCAGCTCAAGGACAGATATGTAGGCACACGTAGCCTACATATCAATACATACACACACACTATCTAGGTCAAATAGGGGAGAGGCGTTGTGCCGTGAGGTGTTGCTTCATATGTTTTTTGAAACCAGGTTTGCTGTTTATTTGAGCAATATGAGATGGAACGGAGTTAATGGCTCTATATAATACTGTACGCTTTCTTGAATTTGTTCTGGATTTAGGTACTGTGAAAAGACCCCTAGTGACATGTCTGGTAGGGTAAGTGTGTGTCAGAGCTGTGTGTTAGTTGACTATGCAAAAATTTTGGATTTTCAACACATTAATGTTCCTTATAAAACGAAGAAATTATTCAGTCATTCTCTCCTAAACTCTTAGCCAAGAGAGACTGGCGTGTTTAGTATTTATACCAGCCCTCTTATTACAACGAAGAGCAAGACGTGCCGCGTAACTAGGTCTTTCCTTGCTGCACTCAACCACACGACTGGACAATAATCAAGATAAGACAAAATTAGAGCCTGTAGAACGTGCTTTTTGGAATGAGGTGTCAAAAAGCAGAGCATCTCATTATTACAGGCATACCTCTCCCCATCTTTACAACCATTGAATCTATATGTTTTGACCATGACAGTATACAATCTAAGGTAACGCCATGTAATTTATTCTCCTCAGCTTGTTCAACAGCCACACCATTCATTACCAGATTCAGCTGAGGTCTAGAACTTAGGGAAGGATTTGTACCAAATACAATGCTCTTAGTTTTAGAGATGTTCAGGACCAGTCTATTACTGGCCGCACATTCCAAAACAGACTGCAACTCTTTCTTAAGGGTTTCAGTGCCTTCATTAGCTGTGGTTGCTGATGCGTATATGGTTGAATCATCAACATACATGGATACACATGCTTTGTTTAATGCCAGTGGCAGGTCATTGGTAAAAATAGAAAAGAGTAGAGGACGTAGAGAGCTGCCCTGCGGTACACCACACTTGACATGTTTGACATTAGGGTAGCTTCCATTAAAGAAAACCCTTTGAGTTCTATTAGATAGATAGCTCTGAATCCACGATATGGCACATAGATTTTTTCAAGAACAGGTTATGGTCAATAATATCAAAGGCTGCACTGAAATCTAACAGTATAGCTCCCACAATCTTCTTATTACCAATTTCTTTACACCAATCATCAGTCATTTGTGTCAGTGCAGTAGATGTTGAGTGCCCTTCTCTATAAGCATGCTGAAAGTCTGTGGTTTGTTTTGTTGACAGAGAAATAGCGAACACAATTTTTTCCAACAGTGTTAAGAGCTGGCAGCAAGCTTATTGGTCTGCTGTTAGAACCAGCAAAGGCCACTTTACCACTTTTGGGTAGTGGAATTACTTTGGCTTCCCTCCAGGCCTGAGGACAAAGACTTTCCTCTAGGCTCAGATTAAAGATATGACAGATAGGAGTGGCTATAGAGTCAGCTACCATCCTCAGTAGCTTTCCATCTAAGTTGTCAATGCCAGGAGGCTTGTCTTTATTGATCGATTACAATAATTTTTCCAACTCTCCCACACTAACTTGACAAAATTCAAATTTACAATGCTTTTCTTTCATTATTAGTTTTTTATGCATGAGTACAATGGCCCACTGTTCGTTGTTGGCATTTCCTGTATTGTGATCACTGCATCCAATGGGTACGGATACAGCTTTAGAACAAGGTTCTACAGTATTAGTAAGAATGTGGGGCCTCCTGAGTGGTGCAGTGGCCTAAGGTACTGCATCGCAGTTGCTAGCTGTGCTGCTAGAGATTCTGGTTAGAGTCCAGGCTCTGTCACAGCCGACCGGGAGACCCGTGGGGCGGTGCACAATTGGCCCAGCGTCGACTGGGTTAGGGGAGGGTTTGGCTGGCAGGGATGTTCTTGTTCCATCGCGCTTTAGCGACTCCTGTGGTGGGCCGGGTGTAATGCACGCTGACACGTTCGCCAAGTGTACACAGTGGTGCGGCTGGCTTCCCGTGTTAAACGGGCATTGTGTCAAGAAGCAGTGCGGCTTGGTGGGGTCGTGTTTAGGAGGATGCATGGCTCTCTACCTTATCCTCTCCCAAGTTCGTACGGGAGTTGCAGCGATGAGACAAGACTGCAACTACCAATTGGTCACCATGAAATTTGGGAGAAAAAGGGAAAAAATAAATACAAATAAAATAAAATGTGATTTATATATTATGTGGATGATCTTGTTCCTGTAGTGTTTGTAAACACCATGGTAGGTTGATTAATAACCTGAACCAGATTACAGGCACTGGTTACAGTGAGAAGCTTCCAGCTTGATGAAAACCAGTCAATATTTAGGTTCCCAAGAAAGTAGACCTCTCTTTTTAAATCACATACACTATCAAGCATTTCACACATATTATTTAGATACTGACAGCTTGATGAAAACCACTCAATATTTAGGTTCCCAAGAAAGTAGACCTCTCTTTTTAAATCACATACACTATCAAGCATTTCACACATATTATTTAGATACTGACAGCTTGATGAAAACCAGTCAATATTCAGGTTCCCAAGAAAGTAGACCTCTCTTTTTACATCACATACACTATCAAGCATTTCACACATATTATTTAGATACTGACCGTTAGCACTTGGTAGCCTATAGAATCTCCCCTAAAGAAAGAGTTTTAGATGTGCCAAGTGAACCTGCAACCACAACGCTTCAATAACACTTGACATAAGAGGCTCATAGTGTCCATTATATAGAAGCAGAAAGAGGTGAGGGAGGGAGGGACCACTCCCTCAAATGCATTAGCATACAGCGCTAGGCTAAACAAATAAAAATGATGAATAGGTGGAAATCGTTGACAGTTGAAAGCACTGTTTTTATAGCAGGCATCATTTATATTTCTATATATACAGAACATACATCATGTGAACAGTTTGGGCTGTTTTATTGTAGCCTACACAGACAATAGCAGACTGCTAGTTGTAGCCTACACAGACAATAGCAGACTGCTAGGTAAAGAGGGTGATTATAGTGAATTATGAATGACTATTCATCATACATAAAACGGGAAGTCCACAACATCTGTTTTTCCTGTAGTTGTCTGGTGGAAATATGACCCTGATTTAGCTATGGTCTCTCCAGGCTACATCCAACCGAGGACAGGACCAGCTCAGACCAGAGCAGAGACAGAGAGGCAGAGACAGACTGTTATGAGGGTGGATGTTTGAAGCTGTTCTTTTATTTATAACTGTGCTTGCTCAGCCTGGCAGGTTGTGTTTGGATTTATATTTTATATCACAGTGAGGCTCGAGCATGCTGCTACCATTCTGTCTCACATTGATAAATGATGCTAATAAGAGCTCCTCTAGTACCAGAACCTGGAAGAGAGAAAGAAAGAGGGATAGAGAGAGAAAGAGAGAGAGGGAGAGAGAGAACTTGTGCAGCAGAGCCCTAAACACTTTCTCTTCATAGCCTTGACTGAATCTGTGTTTGATAAACATGCCTCCTATTTCTGTTTTGTATCAGTGGTGGTATGTGATCACAGAGGATAACATTAGTACCGTTTGTTATGACTGGGAACAAACCATAAAGATGGGATCATGTACAGTTTTCCACAGAAAACAAATCCAAGGCAAGACACATGATAAACAAGCACACTGTTGACAATGTGCATGTACCGTATTCTGGAATGAATTACCATTCTGAATAACCCTTTACTTCTTCTCTCTTTGTTTCCCTGTTGACTCCTACATCTCCATCCACATCATTGTTCTGTGGCGCCTCCTACTGTCCCTGCATGGCACCACCTCCTCCCCACCCCCTCCAGTTTGTGGCCCAGTCCAACTGCCAGCAGTTCCTCAACACCGTCTGGTTCGGCGAGACGGCCAGCTACCGGCGTAAACACACGTGTTTGAAGATGTCCACGGTACTGAGCGTGGCGATGCTGTGGCCGCTGCTCTCCCTGTGCTACCTGGTGGTGCCGCGCTCCCGCGTGGGCCATATCATCCACACGCCCTTTGTCAAGTTCATCATACACAGTGCCTCCTACTTCACCTTCCTCCTGCTCATCAACCTGTACTCTCTGGTGTACAACGAGGGCAAGAAGAACACCATGGGTCCTGCCCTGGAGATGATCGACTACCTGCTCATACTCTGGATCATAGGTGAGACGTCCTTCCATCTCCTCTCCCCTCCTCTTCTCCTGCCCTCTCCCCTTCTTCCCTCTCATCTCCACTCCTCTAGTGTCCTCTCCCCTTCCCTCCCCTCCGCTCCTGTCCCCTCCCCTACTCTCGTGTCCTCTCCTGTCCTCTCTCCTCCCCTCCTCGCCTTCCCTCTCCACTCCCCTCCTCCCCTCTCCTCCCCTCCGCTCCTCTCCCCTCTTCTCCTGTCCTCTCCCCTCTTCTCCTGGCCTGGCCTGTCCCCTCCTGGCCTGTCCCCTCCTCTCCTGTCCCCTCCTGTCCTGTCCTGTCCTCTCACCTCCTATCCTGTCCAGTCCTCTCCCCTCCTCGCCTTGCCTGTCCTCTCCTCTCCTGTCCTGTCCTCTCACCTCCTGTCCTGTCCTCTCACCTCCTATCCTGTCTAGTCCTCTCCTGTCCCCTCCCCTCCTCTCCTGTCCCCTCCTCTCCTCTCCTGTCCTGTCCTCTCACCTCCTATCCTGTCCAGTTCTCTCCTGTCCCCTCCCCTACCCTCCTCTCCTGTCCCCTCCCCTCCTCTCCTTTCCCCTCCTCTCCTCTCCTCTCCTGTCCTCTCACCTCCTATCCTGTCCAGTCCTGTCCCTGGATCATCATTTTAAATATACAGTGGGGTCTGAAATTATTGACACCCTTGATAAAGATGAGCAATAATGACTGTATAAAATAAATAATACAACTTTTTTTCCAAAAGTTAAGGGTCAAAAAGATTCTTATAAATAAAGTGGTCAAATGTTTGGCAGTTCGTCCAATATTCCTATCACGCAATGACTACATCAAGATTGTGACTGCTTTTGTCAGTTAGTTTTGGTTGTGTTTCAGATGATTTTGTGCGCAATAAAAATGAATGGTGAATAATGTATAATGTCATTCTGGAGTCACTTTATTGTAAATAAGAATATAATATGTTTCTGAAGACTTCTACATGAATGTGAATGCTACCATGATTACAGATAATCCTGAATGAATCGTCAATAATGATGAGTGAGAAAGTTACAGAGGGTCAAAGATCAAACCCCCAAGACATGCTTACCTCTCACCATTACCAATAACAGGGGAGGTTAGCATTTTATATCAAACCCCCAAGACATGCTTACCTCTCACCATGACCAATAACAGGGGAGGTTAGCATTTTATATCAAACCCCCAAGACATGCTTACCTCTCACCATGACCAATAACAGGGGAGGTTAGCATTTTATATCAAACCCCCAAGACATGCTTACCTCTCACCATGACCAATAACAGGGGAGGTTAGCATTTTATATCAAACCCCCAAGACTTGCTTACCTCTCACCATGACCAATAACAGGGGAGGTTAGCATTTTATATCAAACCCCCAAGACTTGCTTACCTCTCACCATGACCAATAACAGGGGAGGTTAGCATTTTTGGGGGGTTATGATCTTTGACCCTCTGTAACTTTCTGTGTCATTATGACTCCGTAATGACCCAATACATTATTTACCACTCATTAGTATTGGCCACAATATGATCTGAAACACAACCAAAACTAACTGAAAATGCATCCAACAAGCTTGATGTAATCATTGCATTATAAGAATATGGGACCAAATACTAAACTCTTGGTTACTTTATTTATACAAATCTTTAGGGGTGTCAATAATTTTGACCCTTACATTTTTGAGAAGAAAAGTATTACTTGTTAACATAATCTCTTTCAATTAGCAATTGTATTAGTATACAATAAAATAATGTCACATTTTTTTTGGAGCATAAAATAAGGTCACTATTTGAATTATTTATTTAAAACAGTCATTTTTGCTCATCTGTATGAAGGGTGTCAATCATTTTGGACCCCATTGTATTTTTGGGGGGTGTATTTTCATCTTATTGTGACAGACATAGATGAGGGGTAACGTGTATGTGCTGCCGGCAACAGTGTTACCTGCTAGCCTCAGGCACAGGTAAGAGATCATTTACAGTGCCATCAGAAAGTACTCACACACCTTTTACATATTTTGTTGTTACATTTGTTACAGTCTGAATTTCAGATGGATTCAATTGAGATTGTTCTCTCACTGGCCTACACACAATACCCCATAATGTCAAAGTGAAAATATATTTTTCAGCATTTTAAAAAATGTATAAAAAATTGTTATGGCAAGCCTAAATAAGTTCAGTAGTTAAAATTTGATTAACAAGTCACATAACAAGTTGCATGGACTCACCCTGTGTATAATAATAAATAAAGGTTAAAAAAATAATTTAAATCAAATGTATTTATATAGCCCTCCCTACATCAGCTGATATCTCAAAGTGCTGTACAGAAACCCAGCCTAAAACCCCAAACAGCAAGCAATGTGCACGGTGGCTAGGAATAAACCAACTAGGCCAAAACCTAGGAAGAAACTTAGAGAGGAACCAGGCTATGAGGGGTGGCCAGTCCTCTTCTGGCTGTTCAAATGGTCATAAATGACCAGCATGGTCAAATAATAATAATCACAGTAGTTGTCAAGGTTGCAACACGTCAGCACCTCAAATTTACATTTTTTTAAAATTGTGTTTAACATGATTTTTGAATGTCTACTCATCTCTGTACCCCACACAAACAATTGTCTGTAAGGTCCCTCAGTCGAGTAGTGAATTTCAAACACAGATTCAACCACAAAGACAAGGGAGGTTTTCCAATGCCTCTTGGTAGATGGGTAAAATAAAATAAAAAGCAGGTATTGAGTATCCCTTTGAGCATGGTGAAGTTATTCATTACATTTTTGGAGGGTGTATCATTATACCCAATCACTACAATGATGCAGGTGTCCTTCCTAACTCAGTTGCTGGAGAGGAAGGAAACTGCTCAGAGATTTCACCATGAGGCCAATGGTGACTTTAAAACAGTTACAGTTTAATGTCTGTGATGCGAGAAAACAGAGGATGGATCAACAACATTGTAGATACTCCACAATACTAAACTAATTGACAGAGTGAAAAGAAAAAAGCCTGTACAGAAAAAAAATATTCCAAAACTTGCGTCCTGTTTTGGCACTAAAGTAATACTGCAATAATGTGACAAAGCAATTAACTTTTGTCCTGAATACAAAGTGTTATGTTCTGCGGCAAATCCAACATAAAACATCCCTGAGTACAACTCATCCCTGAGTACAACTCCCGAGGGGCTTAAATCTGCTTGAAAAATCTATGACATGACTTGAAAATGGTTGTCTAGCAATGATCAACAACCAATATGACAGAGTTTGAATAACTTTTTGAAGAATAATGAGCAACTATTGTACAATCCAGGTGTGCAAAGCTCTTAGAGATTTACCCAGAAAGACTCACAGCTGTAATTGCTGCCAATGGTGATTCTAACATGTAGAGACTCAGGAGTGTGAATACTTATGTAAATGAGATATTTCTGGATTTAATTTTCAATACATTTGCAAACATTTCTAAAAGCATGTTTCCACTTTGTCAATATGGTGTATTGTGTGTAGATGGGTGAGAAGAAATATACATTTTGGATTCAGGCTTTAATAACACAACAAAAGGTGGAATAAGTGAAGGGATATGAACACTTTCAGGAGGCACTGTATGTAACAGCACAAAAATACTGTTGATGTATGGCATTGGCTCAATTCCAGAAAAAAACTAAAGGTTAGTCCTCATTGGTGGAGTTCAGCAAGCAGGACTTCTTGACTTCTCATTGGGCTAAAACCAGACTTGAGTATAACTTCCTGTATCATTTCCTGCCCTCCTTCTGTGACAATAGAGTTTAGGGTCACACTGTCTTTGGTTAGTCCACAACAGATGCTCTGTAGAAGATAATTTAATCAAATTAAATAGTAGAGAATAGCAACGCAGTGCATTGATTAGCATAGACCAGACAAGACCAGACCAGACCAGATTAGAATATGCAGCTGTGCAGTGAGTAACCCAAGATGCAGAATGTCCTCTCTATACCACCCTTTCTGTGCTCTGGTACTGTAACAATCTGTACCAGTCTGCTATCATGATAATGGCGCCTGAGGGGATGGCTGCCATTTTACGGGCTTCTAACCAACTTTTCTATTTTGTGTGTTTTTCTGCATTGTTTGAAACGTATTTTGTAAATAATGTTGCTACTACCGTCTCTTATGACCGAAAAGAGCTTCTGGACATCGGAACAGCGATTATGCACCTCGAACTGGACAAAAAAATAATATTTAATGAGCGACGCAAAGGATGGACTGCTTCTCCAAGATCAGTTCCAAATCCTCGTCATTCGTGTGAAGGAAAGACGGAAATAAAGGGGGCGGAGATCAGGGTCCTTTGTGAGAATTTGTCGGTGAGTGGGTAACCCACCTCTACCATCTGTTTTATTGGCCAACGGGAAATCACTGGAGAATAAACTTGATGATCCCCATTCGAGACTACCCTACCAACGGGACATTAAAAACTGTAATATCTTATGTTTCACCGAGTCATGACTGAATGACGACACGGATAATATACAGTAAGCTGGCTTCTCCGTGCATCGGCAGGACAGAGCAGCTACGTCTGGTGAGATGAAGGATGGGGGTGTGTGTCTATTTGTCAATAACAGCTGGGGTGCGATGTCTAATATTAAGAAAGTCTCGAGGTATTGCACACCTGAGGTAGAATACCTCATGATAAGCTGTAGACCACACTATCTACCAAGAGTTTTCATCTATATTTTTCATAGCCGTCTACTTACCACCACAAACCGATGCTGGCACTAAGAACACACTCAACGAGCTGTAAAAGGCCATAAACAAACAAGAAAATGCTCATCCAGAAACGGTGCTCCTAGTGGCCTGGGAATTTAATGCAGGCGAACTTAAATACATTTTACCTAATTTCTACCAGCATGTCACATGTGCAACCAAAGGAAAAAAACTCTAGACCACCTTTACTCCACACACAGAGATGCATACAAAGCTCTCCCTCGCTCTCCATTTGGCAAATCTGACCATAATTATATCCTCCTGATTCCTGCTTACAAGAAAAAATAAAGCAGGAAGTACCAGTGACTTGCTCAATACGGAAGTGGTCAGATGACGCGGATGCTACGCTACAGGACTGTTTTGATAGCACAGACTGAAATATGTTCCAGGTTCCATTCATTCCATTCATCCAATGGCATTGAGGAGTATACCACCTAGTCACCGGCTTCATCAATAAGTGCATCGACAACGTCGTCCCCACAGTGACCGTACGTACATACCCCAACCAGAAGCCATGCATTACATGCAACATCTGCACCGAGCTAAAGGCTAGAGCTTATAAGAAATCCCATTATGCCCTCAGACGAACCATCATATAGGCAAAGCGTTAATACAGGACTAAGATTGAATCCTACTACACAGGCTCTGATGCTCATCGGGTGTGGCAGGGCGTGCAAACTATTACATACTACAAAGGGAACCCCAGCTGGGAGCTGCCCAGTGGCGCGAGCCTAGCAGACGGGCTAAATGCCTTTTATGCTTGCGACGAGGCAAGCAACACTGAAGCATACATGAGAGCACGACTGTGTGATCATGATCTCCGTAGCCGATGTGAGCAAGACCTTTAAACAGGTCAACATTCACAAGGCCGCAGGGCCAGACGGATTACCAGGACGTTTACTCAGAGCATGCATGGACCAACTGGCAAGTGTCTTCACTGACATTTTCACCCAGGTGGTAAGGGTAGGCAACAACACATCTGCAACTGTGCGTGCTTAGTCTGTGCATGCACATCTGTGCGTGCTTAGTCCCCTCCTGTACTCCCTGTTCACCCACGACTGCGTGGCCAAGCACGACTCCAACACCATCATTAAGTTTTCTGACGACACAACAGCGACAACGATGAGACAGCCTATAGGGAGGAGGTCAGAGACTTGACAGTGTGGTGCCAGAACAATAACCTCTCCCTAAACGTGAGCAAGACAAAGGAGATGATCGTGGACTACAGGAAAAGGAGGGCCGAACACGCCCCCATTCACATCGACGGGGCTGTAGTGGAGCGGGTCAAGAGATTCAAGCTCCTTGGTGTCCACATCACCAACAAACTATCATGGTCCAAACCAAGACCGTCGTGAAGAGAGCACAACAACACCTTTTCCCCCTCAGGAGACTGAAAAGATTTGGCATGGGTCCCCAGATCCTCTCAAAGTTTTACAACTGCGTCATCGAGAGTATCCATCACCACCTGGTATGGCAACTGCTCGGCATCCGAGCGGTGTCAGAGGAAGGCCAAAAACATTGTCGAAGACTCCAGTCACCCAAGTCATAGACTGTTCTCTCTGCTATCGCATGGCAAGCGGTACTGGAGCGCCAACTCTAGGTCCAAAAGGCTCCTTAACAGCTTCTATCCACCAAGCCATAAGACTGCTGAACAATGAATCAAATGGCCACCCGGACAATTTACATAGTTTTTACACTGCTGCTACTCGCTGTTCATTATCTATGCATAGACACTTTGCCCCTACCTTCAGGTACAAATGATCTTGTCTAACCTGTACCCCCGAACATTGACTCAGTACCGGTAACCCCTGTATATAGCCTCGTTATTGTTACTTTATTGTGTTACTTTTAATTTAATTTTTTACTTTTGTTTATTTATTACTTTTTCTTAACTCTATTTCTTGGACTTTGTTGTTGGTTTTAAGGGCTTGTAAATAAGCATTTCACATTAAGGTCAACCCCTGTTGTATTTGGCGAATGTGACAAATAAAATGTTATTTGATTTGATATTCAGACCACGCTGAATGATGGCTCTTTGTTCTCACACACACACACACACACACACACACACACACACACACACACACACACACACACACACACACACACACAGACACACACACACACACACAGACACACACACACACACACACACACACACACACACACACACACACACACACACACACACACACACAGATCAATGACACTGTAGAACTACTTATTGGTTTCTCAGGACAGCCACCTTTCCTGTCCTCTCTACTCCTCCCCATCCCTTGCCCTCTCCTCTCATCTTCGCTCTCTCCCCTCCCCTCCTTTTCCCTCCACTCCCCTCCTCTCTGCTCTGCTCCTCTCCTCTCATCTAATCTCCTCTTTTTTTCTCTCTTTCTACTTTCTCCGCTGCCCAAAAAACATGATCATCCAATCAGTGTAATGGCCTGTGTTCCCAAATTAGTCTCCTCTCTCTAGCATCCCTCTGCTCTCTGGAGAATCAGTCTGTTTCAATACCAGACACAGTAGAAAGAAAGAGAGAGAGAGGGGGGTAGAGGAGAAGAGAGAGGAGAGGAAAGGAGAGAGAGAAAGAGAGAGAGGGTAAAGAGATAGACAGAGGGAGACAGAGAGTGAGAGGTAGAGAGGGATATAGTTGTTCTAGTATGTTCTGTAGTTGCTACGTGCTTGTTTCTTTTGATTCATTGCTCAAATTACTTTTCTAGACGGGAAATTAAATAAAGTACAGCACAGGTCCTATTGGCTCACGGATCATGTCAATAAACAATGTCTTGTCTATTATCTAGTTCATTGTGTAGCTTGGCAGTGAGCGAACACTACTCTACAGGCCTTTCTGTCTGGAGAGGAATCTTGTTAGAGGCTGTAGGAGAGATGAGTTTGGATACAGGTTTTAGGGGTTTGAGGAGACAGAAATAGCCCACTAGAGGGAGGAATACTCCTTAACTAATACAACAAGACCAGCACATCCATCCATGTACAGTTTCCTGATACTTCCTTCCATGTAATCAAATCAGTTATTGATCAAAGTCCTTATTAAGATCGAGATCAATCTAATGAAAATCATCAACAGTTTTGACTATTAAAATGGCCATGGCGTAGGCATATGTAAATAAAGTATTGGATTGCAGTTCAATACCAGATAGTTGTTGCCTTATACTTTTGTTTTTCTGCTATTCTCTTTCTGAAGACTTTTACTACTGTTGGTTCTTATTGCTGAAATTCCAAGGCGAATACTGGGTTTGTAGACTTTTTATTGGCCCTTTTAGTCCCAGATGTGTGTCTCCTTCCAGTGTCTAGGGAGCAGTTTTATTATATGGCCTCCTTTCATTTCCATTGTTCTGTCTCTCCATCCCTCCCCTCTCTCCATCCCTCTTTCTCTTTCCCCCATTCTGTTAATCCCAGGAGCCAGATGCCTCACGTTAATGCCAAAATCAGATATGTCAACTGCCAAATGCGCCAATTGCCAAATGATTTTGGGAACTTGGGCAGAAAAAGTTCACGTTGATCTACTGAGGCAAAAAGAGTACTGTCAGAGTTTAATTCAATAAGAGAAAAGCTGCGAGGGAGGGCCAGAAAAGTAGCCTAATGTTTGGGAAAGATTTGGTGAAGTGGTAAATGTGGATGATAGCAGTGCCGGCTATATTACAGTATATGTGATATAGTCACAAGGCAGGGACTTCAACTAGCCTATGGCACGTCAAGGGAACTGTACTGTTCAGATGAGTTAAATGGAATAGTAGTCTACCTCAAATCAAATTGTATTTATCACATACACATGGTTAGCAGATGTTTTTGCGAGTTTAGCGAAATGCTTGTGTTTCTACTTCCGACAATGCAGTAATATCTAACAAGTAATCTAACAAATTCACAACAACTATCTTATACACACAAGTGTGAAGGGATGAATAAGAATTTGTACATAAAATATACAGATGAGTGATGGCCATGTGACATAGGCAAGTGGCCAGTGATTTGGGTCTGTATGTTGGCAGCAGCCAATTTATGTTAGTGATGGCTGTTTAACAGTCTGATGGCCTTGAGATAGAAGCTGTTTTTCAGTCCCAGCTTTGATGCACCTGTACTGACCTTGCCTTGTGGATGATAGTGGGGTGAACAGGCTGTGGCTCAGGTGGTTGTTGTCCTTGATGATCTTTATGGCCTTCATGTGACATCAGGTGCTGTAGGTGTCCTGGAGGGCATGTAGTTTGCACCTGGTGATGCTTTGGGCAGACTGCACTTTCCTCTGGAGAGCCTTGTGATTGAGGGCGGTGCAGTTACCATACCAGGCGATGATACAGCCCAACAGGATGCTCTCGATTGTGCATCTGTAAAAGTTTGTGAGGGTTTTAGGTGACAAGGCAAATTTCTTCAGCCTCCTGAGGTTGAAGAGGCGCTGTTTCACCTTCTTCACCATGGTGTCTGTGTTGGTGGACCATTTCAGTTTGTCCGTGATGTGTACACCAAGGAACTTAAAACGTTCCACCTTCTCGGCTACTGTCCCGTCGATGTGGATAGGGGGGTTGCTCCGTCTGCTGTTTCCTGAAGTCCACGATCATCTCCTTTGTTTTGTGACGTTGAGTGAGAGGTTGTTTTCCTGACACCACACTCTGAGTGCCCTCACCTCCTCCCTGTAGGCTGTCTGGGTCATTGTTGGTAATCAAGCCCACTACGGTTCTGTCGTCTGCAAACTTGATGATTGAGTTGGAGGCGTGCATGGCCACGCAGTCATGGGTGAACAGGGAGTACAGGAGGGGGCTGAGC
This sequence comes from Salvelinus fontinalis, assembly GCF_029448725.1. NCBI lineage: Eukaryota > Metazoa > Chordata > Actinopteri > Salmoniformes > Salmonidae > Salvelinus > Salvelinus fontinalis. The sequence continues at coordinate 18,068,090 of NC_074689.1, read as the reverse complement.
ACACACCCTTGTGGGCCCCAAGTGTTGAGGATCAGCGAAGTGGAGATGTTGTTTCCTACCTTCACTTTCTGAGGGCGGCCCGTCAGAAAGTCCAGGACCTAATTGCGCAGGGCAGGTTGAGACCCAGTGCCTTAAGCTTGGAGGGTACTATGGTGATGAGCTTGAGTTGTAGTCAATGAACAGCATTCTTACATAGGTATTCCTCTTGTCCAGATAGTGTGCAGTGTGATGGCGATTGCATCGTCTGTGGACCTGTTTGGGCGGTATGAAAACTCAAGTGGGTCTAGGGTGGTAGTGATATGAGGTGATATGATCATTGACGAGTCTCTCAAAGCCCTTCATGATGACAGAAGTGAGTGCTACGGGGCGATAGTCATTTAGTTCAGTTATCGTTGTCTTCTTTGGTACAGGAACAATGGTGGCCAACTTGAAGCATGTAGAGACAGCAGACTGGGATAGGGAGCGATTGAATATGTCCGTAAACACACCAGCCAGCTGGTTTGCGCATGCTCTGAGGATGAGGCTAGGGATGCCGTCTGGGCCTGCAGCCTTGCGAGGTTTAACATGTTTCAATGTCTTGCTCACGTCGGCCACAGAGAAGGAGAGAGGGGGGGGGGGGGGGCACAGTCCTTGATAGCGGGCCGCGTCAGTGGCACTGAATAATCCTCAAAGCGGGCAAAGAAGGTGTTTAGCTTGTCTGGAAACAAGACGTTGGTTTCCGTGACATGGCTGGTTTTAATTTTGTAGTCCATAATTGCCTGTAGACCCTGCCACATAAGTCTCGTGTCTGGGCTGTTGAATTGAGACTCCATTTTGTCCCTATACCGACATTTCGCTTGTTTGATTGCCTTGCGGAGGGAATAACGACACTGTTTATGATGGCCGTATTCCCCGACCTCTTTCCATAGTTGAATGCGGTGGTTCGCGCTTTCAGTTTTGCACGAATGCCGCCGTCTATCCACGGTTTTTGGTTGGGGTAGGTTTTAATAGTCACAGTGGGTACAACATCTCCAATGCACTTCCTTATAAACTCACTCACCGAGTCAGCATATAAATCGATGTTATTATCTGAGGCTTCCTGGAACATTTTCCAGTCCACGGAACACGGACCTGAAATTTGGATACTGACTTGTAGGCCTATAACATTTAGACTCTGGAACAGGAGTGGAGAAATATTATTTCTTTCTTTCAGCATCTTGAGGGAATGAATGCGTGGTTAGGGACCATCTGTAAAGGTGCAGTCTTAATTTTAATCAGCATCATAAAAGCTGATAGTATTTCAACCACATAAAATATACATCCAAGCCAAACTTAATTTAACTTCCTTAAAACCAGTCAAACTGATGTCATTTGGAAATTTTGTATGGAAATTCTTTCCAGTTTTTTTTTGTTATTACATTTTCTCCCTAAATGTATTTTCTGCATGAGAGAAAGAGGAAAACCAAAACAAATGTTACAGATGACAACTACATTGTATGTACATTCTATCACTATATGCCGTTATTCTGGTGAGCAAAGTTTTATTTAGTCTTCCAGGGCAACAAGTAATGACTGAAGAAAAGTTGCATGTATCTAATTATAGGCAAGTTGACTAACTAATAGCCTACCAAAATTTCAGTCAAACATAGATCTATCTACAAGGCCTGTCAAAAATTCATTATCCCATATTTGACTGTACTGCACATGTTCTATTATTTCCTGGTTAGGGTTGGGTGTGTCCCTCAGATTTTCATTTTATCACATATAGTCAGGAGGTTGCGGATCGGTTATTAGCAGTGGTGTAAAGTACTTAAGTAAAAATACTTTAAAGTACTACTTAAATCGTTTTGGGGGTATCTGTACAACTTTTACTTTTACTAAAGAAGTTAATGTACTTTTTACTCCATACATTTTCCCTGACACCCAAAAGTACTTGTTACATTTTGACAGGAAAATGGTCCAATTCACACACTTATCAAGAGAACATGGTCATCCCTACTGCCTCTGATCTGGCGGAGTCACTAAACTCACTTTTACTTGAGTCATTTTCTATGAAGGTATCTTTACTTTTATTACAGTATGACTTTTGACTACTTTTTCCACCACTGGTTATTAGCAATTGTGGGCAAGTGTGGGTGAACAAACAGCTGTGTCTTTGTATGTGTGTGGTCAGATACAACCCGAACCAAAAAAGAAATCACCCAAACAAAATCTGTGTAAATCTGGTGTGAAAAATTCTGATACACCAGAAACCTGCATTCCCCTATTCATGTTCCTGACAGTGGGTCCCATTAAGACCCAGAAAGGGTTTGTAATACAAATTATTTAAGGCGCAGCAGTTTGTGTCAAGAACCGTAATGCTGCTGCGGTTTTTACGCTCAACAGTTTCCTGTGTGTATCAAGAATGGTCCAACACCCGAAGGACATCCAGCCAACTTCACACAACTGTGGGAACCATTGGAGTCAACATGGGCCAACATCCCTGTGGAATGCTTTTGACACCTTGTAGAGTCCATGTCCCAACAAATTGAGGCTGTTCTGAGGGTATAAGGGGGGGTGTCCTTAATGTTTTGTACACTCAGTGTGTATGTTTTATTGTCACATGCACCTGAGATGTTACAGATCTGCTGTATTGGAAGCACCACTCCCTTCTGCCCAGTTTCCCTGAGGTTGCTATGGCAACCGAGCTGTTTTTTACCATTCCTGTAACTGTCACTAGTGATAGTTTTCTAAACTACAGATAGTTTTCTAAACTAAAACTCACAAAGAACTACAGAAGCGTTAGGTTCTCGGTTTGAAATGAGCGTTTGAACACCTGAGCCACCTGAGTCAGCTGAGTCACCTGAGTCAACTGAGCCAGCTGAGTCAACTGAGCCAGCTGAGTCACCTGAGCCAGCTGAGTCACCTGAGCCAGCTGAGTCACCTGAGCCAACTGAGTCACCTGAGCCAACTGAGTCACCTGAGCCAGCTGAGTCACCTGAGCCAGCTGAGTCACCTGAGCCAGCTGAGTCACCTGAGCCAGCTGAGTCACCTGAGCCAGCTGAGTCACCTGAGTCACCTGAGCCAGCTGAGTCACCTGAGCCAGCTGAGTAAGCTCCACTCATCACACTGGCGCAGTCATAGCCTTGACCAAGACATTTCTTCACCAGTATCCCGCATACTTTTCTCTCAGTTACATTTTTTCCTTTTTCAAGACCTTTTTCCAGTCACATTCCTGCCCAGGATACCAAAACTTGGCTTCGTAGTATATATGGAAATTAAAAAGGTTTATGAATTACCTTTTGGAGGGTTACTGTCAAAATTATTTATTAAATAAATAAAAATTGACTGATGTCCGGCGCATGGACCCCCCCGCCTTGTGGAGGCTGTGGGAGTGTCCCGTACCCCAGTTTGAAAACCCCTGGTCTATGGTACTTTCCTTTCACTCTGTTTGGTGATGGTAAATTCTTTCCTTCCCTCTAGGGATGGTGTGGTCGGACGTGAAGCGTCTATGGTACGAGGGCTTGGAGGACTTCCTGGATGAGTCGAGGAATCAGCTGAGCTTCGTCATGAACTCTCTCTACCTGTCCACCTTTGCCCTCAAGATAGTGGCTCACAGCAAGGTGTGTCTGTGTGTGTCTGTGTCTATGTAGGTCTGTGTGTGTGTGTGTTTGTGTACTAACGTGATCTCCTCTGTGCCAGTTTAAGAACGTGGAGGACACAGAGAGGAAAAATTGGGATGCCTTCCACCCCATCCTTGTGGCTGAGGGGCTGTTTGCCTTCGCTAACGTCCTGAGCTACCTACGACTGTTCTTCATGTACACCACCAGCTCAATACTGGGCCCACTGCAGGTACACGCACCAAGTAACAGACGCACACATACACACACTCACAGTACATTAGCTATCACTTCTGCCACTAGCAGCAGAAGGAGCACAATCACCAACATCATCATTCTATCATCACCTCACATGGAAACTATTTCCCTGGTGAACATCCCAATTAATAAAGATTCATTCTGCCATTGTTTCTCCTCCCAACTCTGTCCTCTGTCCTCTCTCCTCAACACTGGGCCGAAAGTCTGTTTTGAATATTCGACTGGAGTTCGTGTAGTGCCATAGTGTCTCTTTATTTCTTTAGAGAAACCTTCAACCTCTCCCTCACTGTCTCAGCCTGCCAGCTAGGATGAAAGTCCCAGCTCTCTCCATTGTGTATGTATTTCCTATTTTCCTATGGCCAGGAATCTCTTTTTCTCTATTCAATTTGGCTAGATTTATGGACATAAGGTAATATGGCAATTCATTATAATATGAGCAGTTATGAATGAGTGATGAGGTAATTCTGCTCCTAGGACTATTTCCTATGTCCTGTTAATATGTGAAAGGGTTGTTGTGGTTTTCCTATCAGACAGCAGGACTCTCCTGTGGATTGGAAGAATATTCCTAATACCAAAAGGTGCTATCTAGAACCAAAAAGGGTTCTTTGTCACGTTCCTGACCTGTTTTCTGTTGTTTTGTATGTGTTTAGTTGGTCAGGGCGTGAGTTGGGGTGGGCATTCTATGTGTTGTGTTTCTATGTTGGGGTTAATGTGTTGCCTGATATGGTTCTCAATTAGAGGCAGGTGTTTGACGTTTCCTCTGATTGAGAACCATATTAAGGTAGGCTGTTCTCACTGTTTGTTTGTGGGTGATTGTTGCTGTGTCTGTGTATGTCGCACCACACGGTACTGTTTCGTTTCGTTTCGTTTCGTTCTTTCATTTCTTTTCGTGTGTTCCTTCCTGTTCGTGCGTTCATGTTATATGTTCTCTAGTTCAGGTTTGGTCACGTCGTTTATTGTTTTGTAGTTCAAGTGTTCTTCGTGTTTCATCTTTGTTTAAATAAATCATCATGTATTCATCACCCGCTGCGCCTTGGTCCGCTCATTCACCACAAGACGACCGTTACATTCTTTGGCTGTCCCTGTAGGATAACTCTTTGAAGATCCCTTTTGGGTTCCATGTAGAACCATTTCCAGAGAGGGGTTCTACCTGGATCCAAAAAGGGTTCCCTCTATAGAGACAGCCGCAGAACCCTTTTGGAACCTTTTTTCTAAGAGTATACCTTACTTCACTCTCTCTCTTTCTCTCTCTCTCTGTCAGTCACTCTCTCTATCTGTCTTTCTCTTTTTCTCTCCTCTTTTAGCTCTCCATCTCTCTCTCTTTCTCTGACCTTCTCTTTTATCTATCTCTCTGTCTCTCTGTCTGTCTGTCTGCACTCAAGCTGGAACTGTGATATCACTGTTCACATGGCAGACACACCCCTCAATGATTGTCTGACACACATTTACATACATGTACACACATGCCACGCAAACAACCACTTACATTAACATATATAGATACATAGATTCTAGACACATTCTGTATGTACAAATACTTTCTCTCTCTCTCTCTCTCTCACACACACAAAAAAAAGCACTGAGTCAGTAGTCCCACCGCAGACTGACAGTGTAGTGTGGTTAGGAGTAATGAATACTTGCCTGGTTATGCCTGGTGATTCCATCCTACCCAGAAAGGCCAACTCACTCTTCTTTAGAGGAAGTACCCCACACAGAGGCCCTCCTAACTGGAAAGTGTGGATGTGGAAAGTGTGGATGTGTGTGTGTGTATGTGTGTTTGAAAGGTGTGTATCCACCCCTCCCCTCCTGCGTCAGTACCCCCTAGTCTGCGTTAAGAGCTCCTGACCCCCTACATTCCTGCTCTGTTTGTACAGTAGGTTAGAGGCTAGCTGACAGCCAGGCAGATCATGCTGAGACCAGGGAACTCCCACATCTACTAAATCAGCCATCTTCTAAGAGGGACGGAGGGAGTAGAGGGACCCGCCACACCAGATGATAGAGGAAACACTGGGGAGATTCACGTGTCAAGATAATGACTCATACTAATGGAGGAGCTGCTCTCTCTCTTTCTCTCTCTGTCCCGAAACAACCTGGCGAATTGCACCTTGTGGTCGTCCCTCTCGACTCCTGTTGGCTCTTGGTTAGGGAGTGTGTCTTCTCACTGAGGTCTCTCTCACACTGGACCATCTGTGTGTATGTGGGACAGGGGTGTTTGGGATGGTTAGACCTGGGCCATGGAGCTACAGGTCTGGATAAATAAAAACCACCAGCCTTGCTCTCAGGGCTATATATAGAGACTTAAACCCTGCTCTCAGAACAGTTTCAATGTCCTTCAGCTTGGTCAATGTTTATCTGTGTGCTACCTCAACTCGCTAGGGTATCTGCTTGTCAAGGTTGTTTTTAACAGAACAGTTCTCTTCAGTAGGTGGTACAGAGAAGAACTATTTGACCATGTTTATTTGCTCACTCTAAAGATAGACATCTTAATGAAAGGGGTTTGCTTTCCAATGTAGCTCTTTTGGAGAGAAAAAATGACTAGGCATAAGTACACACTACTATCTCTGGACTTGTTTGACCTGGGTGGTTGGTTGTGTGTTAGCTAGTCTGTTTTGGTCCAAGGTTGTGTTCATCAGGAGTCGCACACCGTAACAAAAATATTTTGCAACGGAAAATGAACAATGTTGTTTTATTATTGGACAAGCTCAGGTAGTAGTTACCTCCCGGTCAGAAGATGGTCATTTAGCTCATGACAGAGTGCTCTTGTGTTCCCAGATCTCCGTTGGCCAGATGCTGCAGGAGTTTGGTAAGTTCCTGGGTCTGTTCCTGCTGGTGCTCATCTCTTTCACCATCGGCCTGACGCAGCTCTACGGGAAGGATCAGAAGGACCCGGCCAAGAGTCCCGCCAAAGACTGTGAGGGCATCTTCTGTCAGCAGCAGAGCAACGATGCCTTCCACACGTACGTACAGTCTACCTAAATTCTCTTTCTCTCCCCTTTCCCTGTTTCACAGGTTCATGGGTACCTGTTCTGACTGTTAACCTCTGACCCATAGAGATCCAATAATTCAGTGTTCTACTGTATATGCCATTATATTTTCCATAACCTCCCTATTGACAAATTCATGGGTACTGTACCTGTTACTCCCTGTTCTGACCTTTAACCTTCCTGTTGACAGATTCATGGGTACTGTACCTGTTACTCCGTGTTCTGACCTCTAACCTCTGACTTTCCTGTTGAAAGGTTCATGGGAACGTGCTACGCTCTATTCTGGTACATCTTCTCTCTGGCCCACGTGGCTCTCTTCGTGACCCGGATCAACTACACGGAGGAGCTGAGGTCATTTGTGGGAGCCCTCATCGTGGGCACGTACAACATCGTGGTGGTCATCGTTCTCACCAAGCTGCTGGTCGCCATGCTCCACAAGAGCTTCAGGCAGATCGCTGTAAGTCAATCAAGCGATCAATCAATTAACCATTTAAATCAGTCCAATTTATTTATAAAGCCTGTTTTGCATCAGCAGTTGTCACAAAGTGCTTTTCAGTAACCCGGCCGGAAGTGACTGCAAGTCACAGATAATGACATCGTCCATCAAGTTACAACAACAACAAAAACAATAGGACTTGATTGGTCTATCTATAACACTGTATCTAAGTGTTCATTTGGAGTACTTTATTTTCGATTCAGTGTTTGGAGTTCAGGCAAAGATCAGCCGTATAATTCACATCAATGAATCAACTTTAATGCTTCATAAATTACATTTACCCATCATCAACTCAACAATCATCATTCTGAATGAAAAACACAAATCCACTCCAAGAACACTTCAGTCTAACAGATGGTAGAGATTTCTTAACATTTCTCTGTCGATTAACACGTTCCCCTATTTTCTCAGTGAATTCCTAAATCTCCCATTTCATTCCATTTCCCTCTAAACCCCCGAATCCCCTAGAACCACGAGGATAAGGAGTGGAAGTTTGCCCGCGCCAAGCTGTGGCTGAGCTACTTTGACGACAAGTGTACCCTGCCGCCGCCCTTCAACATCCTACCCTCCCCCAAGACTGTGTGTTACCTTCTGACCAGTATGAGTAAATGGATCTGCTCCCACACCTCCACGGGGAAGGTCAAGAGACAGAACAGCCTCAAGGTAAAAGAGACGGGACACTATCCAATCAAGAAGTGATACCTCTGTATACTTTAAATGTATGACCGTTTCTCATCTTATCCTCCCATGATATCCCAATAAGTAGACACTGTGTTCAGTCTCCAGTCCTAACCTCCCATGTTGTTGTCCCATCCATCCAGGAGTGGAGGAACCTGAAGCGGAAGCGTGATGAGAACTACCAGAAGATCATGTGTTGTCTGGTCCATCGCTACCTGACGTCCACCAGGCAGAAGATGCAGAGCACCGACCAGGCCACCGTAGAGAACCTCAACGACCTGCGGCAGGACCTCTCCAAGTTCCGCAACGAGATGAGAGACCTGCTGGGATTCAGAACCTCCAAGTACGCCATGTTCTACCCCCGGAGCTAAGACTGACCTGATCTCAACCTCAACCCAACCTCAACCCAACCATGTTCTACCCCCGGAGCTAAGACTGACCTGATCTCAACCTCCACCCAACCTCAACCGGCCAGCTAAGACTGGTCTCAACCCCAACATCAACCCCAACCAGCCCTGTTAGCTTCTTCACCCAGGGGGTCCTATCTCTGACCCAAGCATGCTCAGAAATGACCTTGTGTCCAGTCACAGAGAGACATTTAAACCTGGAACGCCACTGGAAATATATATATATATTCTGCACCAAAGTCTCCAGATTCACCCAGATCCCTTATGTAATAATATTTAGTCATCCTACTTGTTTTCTAAAATTGTCATTGTTTTCAACAAAGGACTTAATAAAATGTAATGGAAAATACAGACTGGCTGTGATTTTTTGTCTTGGCAGTGAGAAACGATTAGAGGATAAATATTGAGTTGCATCACATGCTCAGCTGGCACGAGGACGGAGCCAGTTGGTTTTAATTGTGAAATATCTGTGAATGTTACTCACTGTTCAGAGCCAGCACTTCCCTGGTCAAAACACACCTGACTATTCCCAGTGCTCAGTGGAGCGTTCACGACTGCCCTACTAACAGCTGCCTCCACACCTGGCCATAGTTACCACATACTCTATGTAGGCCAGATATAAATGTTGTTGTTTAGTTTGGTTTTTTAACCCTTTCTCTCCCCAATTGGTAGTTACAGTCTTGTCCCATCGCTGCAACTCCCGTACGGACTCGGGAGAGGCAAAGGTTGAGAGCCATGCGACCCTGCCAAGCTCCACTGCTTCTTGACACACTGCTCGCTTAACCCGGAAGCCAGCCACACCAATGTGTCGGAGGAAACGGGATCGAACCCGGATGTAGTGACGCCTCTAGCGCCTTAGACCGCTGCACCACTCGGGAGGCCCTTATATGCACTGTTAACATGACATATTACAACGCACTGCTGGTCTGTAAATGAATGAATGATGACACTAAATATGAAGAACCACCTTGTTAAAATAAACTTTATTATTTATTTGGTCAGATGAAAACAATAAAATATAAATAACATTTACCAATTGAATCATATGAAAATACTTTATATTGTAATTCATTTCATATCTCTTTTTATTACATACATTACAAACCAAGCTGACATTATGATAAGGAGTGCTTTGTTGAATCCATTCATTGTAAAAGCTTTGGCTAATAAGTGACAGTACTAAACGTAATACCAGCATGAAAACAAATAATTTCAAAAGGAATGCTATATATTCAACTATTGCACTTATCGACACCACATAAAATACCTCCCATATCTTGTCCATTCAATGTGAACATAGGAAATAAAGAGCAGTTTGTAAACACTGTCCATAAAACTATAACACCCCGTCCTCAATAATGTACTTCCTCTAACAAACTCCTTCCTGTCGGATGTTTGATCCAAGCTAACACTCATCACGACATCTGGGTTGTGTTCAGGGGCTTGAAACGTGAGAAAATGTTTTTGAAACAGAAAAGGTAAATGAGCTCTCTCATTGGACATATTTAGGTAGTATTTAGTTTCAAAACATTTTCTCCTGTTTTGTTCTAACTGAACGTGACCCAGGTGAGTTTCCCCCTACTATCGGTCTCTCTTCCTCTCCTCCCTCTCTTCAATTATCACACTCATTCTTCACATTGCACTCAAAACAGGTCCAGTTCAGAGGAAAGAGAAAAAACAGCATAGAAAAACAAAACAAAGGAAAGAGACAGCCAGACACCTCCAGGCAGTAACAGCCTGAGCTCTGTAGACTAGTCCTGTGGTGACGGATGATAGGTAATGATGGGCGGAGCCAGGACACTAACAAGAACAGTCACACCCTTTTGTGGGTGGGGCATGGTGGTTGGGTGGAGACTCAGGCAGCATGTAGCTGATCTCAGCAGCGTTTGTTCTTCAGTACGTTGAGTCCCCTCTGGTTCTTGGCCTTGAAGGCCATGACGAAGTGATGCGGAGCGATCTTCCCCTTCCCATCCTCGTCCGCTGAGCCCATGAAGATGTAGTTGAGGCCTAGTGAGATCACACAGAAAGAGCCTGAATGCAGTGGCGGAACGGCAGAGACATTCAGGAAGGTAGCACATCAGAGTCGACTCTCCTCTGGGTTTCATATATGTTTATAGCTACAGTTGAAGTGGGAAGTTTACATACACTTAAGTTGGAGTCATTAAAACTCATTTTTCAACCACTCCACAAATTTCTTGTTAACAAACTATTGTTTAGGCAAGTCGGTTAGGACATCTACTTTGTGCATGACACAAGTCATTTTTCCAACAATTGTTTACAGACAGATTATTTCACTTATAATTAATTGTATCACAACTCCAGTGGGTCAGAAGTTTACATACACTAAGTTTACTGTGCCTTTAAACAGCTTGGAAAATTCCATAAAATTGTGTCATGGCTTTAGAAGCTTCTGATAGGCTAATTGACATAATTTGAGTCAATTGGAGGTGTACCTGTGGATGTATTTCAAGGCCTACCTTCAAACTCATTGCCTCTTTGCTTCACATCATGGGAAAATCAAAAGAAATCAGCCAAGACCTCAGAAAATAAATTGTAGACCTCCACAAGTCTGGTTCATCCTTGGGAGCAATTTCCAAATGCCTGAAGGCACCACGTTCATATGTACAAACAATAGTACGCAAGTATAAACACCATAGAACCACGCAGCCGTCATACCGCTCAGGAAGGAGACGCGTTCTGTCTCCTAGAGATTAACGTACTTTGGTGCGAAAGGTGAAAATCAATCCCAGAACAACAGCAAAGGACCTTGTGAAGATGCTGGAGGAAACAGGTACAAAAGTATCTATATCCACAGTAAAACGAGTCCTATATCGACATAACCTGAAAGGCCGCTCAGCAAGGAAGAAGCCACTGCTCCAAAACCACCATAAAAAAGCCAGACTATGGTTTGTAACTGCACATGGGGACAAAGATCGTACTTTTTGGAGAAATGTCCTCTGGTCTGATTAAATAAAAATATAACTGTTTGGCCATAATGACCATCGTTATGTTTGGAGGAAAAAGGGGGAGGCTTGCAAGCCGAAGACCACCACCCCAACAGTGAAGCACGGGGGTAGCAGCATCATGTTGTGGGGGTGCTTTGCTGCAGGAGGAACTGGTGCACTTCACAAAATAGATGGCATCATGAGGAAGAAAATCATGTGGATATATTGAAGCAACATATCAAGACATCAATCAGGAAGTTAAAGCTTGGTCGCAAATGGGTCTTCCAAATGGACAATGACCCCAAGCATACTTCCAAAGTTGTGGAAAAATTACTTAAGGACAACAAAGTCAAGGTATTGGAGTGGCCATCACAAAGCCCTGACCTCAATCATATAGAAAATATGTGGGCAGAACTGAAAAGGCGTGTTTGAGCAAGAAGGCCTACAAACTTGACTCAGTTACACCAGCTCTGTCAGGAGGAATGGGCCAAAATTCACCCAACTTATTGTGGGAAGCTTGTGGAAGGCTACCCGAAACGTTTGACCGAAGTTAAACAATTTAAAGGCAATGCTACCAAATACTAATTGAGTGTATGTAAACTTCTGACACACTGGGAATGTGATGAAAGAAATAAAAGCTGAAATAAATAACTCTCTCTTCTATTATTCAGACATTTCACATTCATAAAATAAACTGGTGATCCTAACTGACCTTAGACAGGGAATTTTTACTAGGATTAAATGTCAGGAATTGTGAAAAATGGAGTTTAAATGCATTTGGCTAAGGTGTATGTAGTACATTTCCGACTTCAACTGTACATCTATAAACGTATAGAGTACTGTACAGTATGTTTGTATATATTCACAGTATGGATCAGCGGCTGAGGGGGAAGGTATAGATCTTATTGCACAGTGAGTTTTGCCGCTTACCTCAGACCTTGGTCAAGCTCCTTCAGGTGAGCGTGAAGATAGGTTACAGCAATGGAGGCAAACTCAGAGCCATAAACCAAGTAGTATGTCCAACCACCTCTTTCTTATGTATCTTGTATATTTGGAACATGCCGCTGTTACAAGTGCTTACTCAGTGCCACACTTGAAACCGTGTCAGTATTACTCAATCATAGAATTTGAACTAAAATAAAAACATATGGTTCAATAGTACAATCATGGACTAATACCTGTGCTAATACCTGTGCAATACAGTGCCACTGACACGGTCCGCTACCAAAACCTGCGGGCTCTCCTTCACTGCAGCCGAGGTGAGTAAAACATTTAAACGTGTTAACCCTCGCAAGGCTGCAGGCCCAGATGGCATTCCCAGCCGCGTCCTCAGAGCATGCGCAGACCAGCTGGCTGGTGTGTTTACGGACATATTCAATCAATCCTTATCCCAGTCTGCTGTTCCCACATGCTTCAAGAGGGCCACCATTGTTCCTGTTCCCAAGAAAGCTAAGGTAACTGAGCTAAACGACTACCGCCCCGTAGCACTCACTTCCGTCATCATGAAGTACTTTGAGAGACTAGTCAAGGACCATATCACCTCCACCCTACCTGACACCCTAGACCCACTCCAATTTGCTTACCGACCCAATAGGTCCACAGACGACGCAATCGCAACCGCGCTGCACACTGCAGTGTGGTTGTCCGTCTGGACAAGAGGAATACCTACGTGAGAATGCTGTTCATCGACTACAGCTCAGCATTTAACACCATCGTACCCTCCAAACTCGTCATCAAGCTCGAGACCCTGGGTCTCGACCCCGATCTGTGCAACTGGGTACTGGACTTCCTGACGGGCCGCCCCCGGGTGGTGAGGGTAGGTAACAACATCTCCACCCCGCTGATCCTCAACACTGGGGCCCCACAAGGGTGCGTTCTGAGCCCTCTCCTGTACTCCCTGTTCACCCACGACTGCGTGGCCATGCACGCCTCCAACTCAATCCTCAAGTTTGCGGACGACACTACAGTGGTAGGCTTGATTACCAACAACGACGAGACAGCCTACAGAGAGGAGGTCAGGGCCCTCGGAGTTAAGTGTCAGGAAAATAACCTCACACTCAACGTCCACAAAACAAAGGAGATGATTGTGGACTTCAGGAAACAGCAGAGGGAGCAGCCCCCTATCCACATCGACGGGACAGTAGTGGAGAGGGTAGTAAACTTTAAGTTCCTAGCGTACACATCACGGACAAACTGAATTGGTCCACCCACACAGATAGCGTTGTGAAGAAGGCGCAGCAGCGCCTCTTCAACCTCAGGAGGCTGAAGAAATTCGGCTTGTCACCAAAAGCACTCACAAACTTCTACAGATGCACAATCGAGAGCATCCTCTCGGGCTATATCACCGCCTGGTACGGCAACTGCTCTGCCCACAACTGTAAGGCTCTCCAGAGGGTAGTGAGGTCTGCACAACGCATCACCGGGGGCAAACTACCTGCCCTCCAGGACACCTACACCACCCGATGTCACAGGAAGGCCATAAAGATCATCAAGGACAACAACCACCCGAGCCACTGCCTGTTCACCCCGCTATCATCCAGAAGGCGAGGTCAGTACAGGTGCATCAAAGCAGGGACCGAGAGACTGAAAAACAGCTTCTATCTCAAGGCCATCAGACTGTTAAACAGCCACCATTAACATTTAGTGGCTGCTGCCAACATACTGACTCAACTCCAGACACTTTAATAATGGGAATTGATGGAAATGTATGTACAAATTTATCACTAGCCACTTTAAACAATGCCACTTAATATAATGTTTACATACCCTACATTACTCATCTCATATGTATATGTATATACTGTACTCTATATCATCTACTGCATCTTGCCATCTTTATGTAATACATGTATCACTAGCCACTTTAAACTATGCCACTTTATGTTTATATACCCTACATTACTCATCTCAAATGTATAGACTGTACTCTATACCATCTACTGCATCTTGCCTATGCCGTTCTGTACCATCACTCATTCATATATCTTTATGTACATATTCTTTATCCCTTTACACTTGTGTGTATAAGGTAGTAGTTGTGGAATTGTTAGGTTAGATTACTCGTTGGTTATTACTGCATTGTCGGAACTAGAAGCACAAGCATTTCGCTACACTCGCATTAACATCCGCTAACCATGTGTATGTGACAAATAACATTTGATTTGATTTGATTTGCTATCGTGTCCCGGTGAATGTCTGAAACTAAAGCAAGAGAAACGGATGACTATATCCAGGGGAGAGTTAGCCTGAGTGCCAGTCTGTTTTTGCTATCATGCCAACTCCTTGTCACTCATTGTCATGCCAAACCACATTGTCTTGAGTTGGAGTTGGCAAGAGCACAAACAGATCTGTGACCAGGCTATAGAAACAGACAACAGATCTGGGACCAGGCTATAGAAACAGACAACAGATCTGGGACCAGGCTATAGAAGGAGACAATAGATATGGGACCAGGCTAGTGGAGAGTGAGCCCCAGAGTCCTTTGGCAGTGGCCCACCGTACTACTACTCACCTCGTCTGATGGATGGACACTTCTTGCAGAGCACAATGATCTTGGTGCTCATGGTCTTGCCGGCCTGCTGGATGGCCAGGTTGCCTTCTTTGTAGACGTTGATGATGGAGATGGTGGCGTACACGCTGCCTCCTCGCACCGCCGCCGTGATGACAGTTCCTGTTATCACTGTCACAGAAACATAGGGAGTTTAGATGGGTCAACAACAAGCACTCAACAACATCTACTTAGATTGGAAGTCTGACAACTGTGTCATCATTATGAAATGGTGGTGTATAACATTCAACAGCCTGTAAGCTCTGTAATTGCCTTGACCAAATATTGTATGATCGAGATCGGATATCTTTCTAGAAAAAATACTCTGATGCTCGGCTTGCAAAATGTACTGGTTGAATAGCTTTGAATAAGATGATCAGGTCAATGTGTAAACAGGAAGGAAAGGCCGGGTCAGGTCAATCTTCTGTTAGGTCCTTTTGTGTCTAGCCAAGTCATTAAAACTTGTGATGCAACACCCTTGGCTTGATATGACTGCAGACTGTCTGCCACTGTATTATACAAGACATTTTGACACTAACACCAATTTACTGGTCTTCACAGACTGGTCTTCATTTTCCATGCAAATCTGACCTAACATCCCTGAGGAAAAGCAATTATTAAAATACCTGCCTCATTCCATCAACATCTACTCGGAGAAAAACATCACAGAGCTAGTCTAAATACTGTGGTAGCAAACTAAGGCCATGGAGTATGTTGGCTGAATCAACACCTTCATTTAGCAGCAGTTTACCTACAGTTCGGCTCTTCTCTGGCATGTGTGTTACCTCTATGAGAAGAAGAGAACTGTGTCCAGTCCCATACACAAATCCACTGGGCTGCCCTGTCAGAAAACCCTCAAGGACGCTTTTCAGACGCTCTGAAACCACGCAGATAGTGTATAATGACAACATGGGTTTGTTGAGAGAGTGATGGCTCATCTGGACTGGGTTGATGCTGGGGTAAATGTTGGAAAATGTTCTGCCACCCCACCCCCCTGACTGACACACACACACACACACACACACACACACACACACACACACACACACACACACACACACACACACACACACACACACACACACACACACACACACACACACACACACACACACACACACACACACACACACACACACACACTGGTGACCTGTTGTTGTTTGTTGCTGTAGCTTAGTATCTGTGACGCCAGTAGTGGCGGCTTTAGGTAGGTCAGCCATAGTAATATATGTAGCATTAGCTGTAGGGGAATAGTATCTCTCCTACCAAAGTCACTGGTGCAGTAGTTGCTCTCAACGGTTCCACTTCTTTTGCATTTCTGCTGGCACAGAGCTACAGAGTACTTCAGGGCTGGGGAGACACAGAGAAAAAGAAAATATAGTTACTTAGTTCACATTCATCTTCCACATTCAAGGGATGCTAGCAAGTAGGGTTTGGGTTGATTTTGTTTCACATTGAGTCAATTCAGGGAATGAATTGAAATCAATCGTAGGCTAATAAATTAGTATGAACACTCCCCATTGAAAACTGTGGGCAACTTAGAATCCTACAGTTCACATCATGCTTAAGGTATAGGGTCCTTTTTTCGTCTGGCGTTAAGGAGGGGCAAGTGTCTAACGCACACACGTTGTAAAAAGCCGTCGCTCTGCTATTTTCCAGCCCTTGTGCCAGGGTTGGTCATTTACCTGTCTAACATCAGCTTGCTTGCGCTGAGTTGGGAGTGGTGAAACTATTTGAGGTGTGTCCTTAAAAACGAGCGCCAAACTGCCAATTTCAGTCAGATAAACTGATCTTAGTGGTAACACATGTTGGTTATGGCATAAATTTTGCCAGCGGAGGTGCACAGTAGCCTAATCAGCGACATTTCATCAATGTTTTATTAAAATATCATCTTTGAGAGCAGCAAAACAGTCTACAGACATTCACCTTTTTAGTAAATTGGATTTAGGCGTCACGACAGACCTGGGCTCGATCCCAGGCTGTATCACAACCGGCCGTGATCGGGAGTCCCATAGGGTGACACACAACTGGCCCAGCGTCGCCCGGGTTGGTGAAGGGTTTGGCCGGGGGGGCTTTACTTGGCTCATCGCGCTCTAGCGACTTCTATTGGCGGGCCAGGTGCCTGCAGGCTGACCCCGGTCGTCAGTTGAACGGTGTTTCCTCCGACACATTGGTGCGGCTGGCTTCCGGGTTAAGCGGGCGGGAGTTAAGAAGCGCGGTTAGGAGGCTCATGTTTCGGAGGACGCATGACTCAACCTTCACCTCCCGAGCCCTTTGGGGAGTTGCACCGATGAGACAAGATCGAAAAAGGGGGTTAAATAAACATTTAAATGTATATTTTTTTAAGTGTCAGTGACTGTGGGAAGCCTGTCTAGGTACATCAAGTTATTAAAAAAGACTATCAAGGCTGCTAGGGTAGTGGTATAGGGAAAAGCTGAGACTACAAAATACTGTCCAACTGTCCAAATGTTATTCTTACTGGTGGAGAACCAACAGCCTAAAAGATAAGCCAATCAGAGGCAGTCATCAAAGAATCCTGATGACATTCAGATGACATCATGACGGGGGGGAGGGGGTGGTGTGTGTGTGCCTTGCCAGAGAGAGTTGGTGTCCTCAAACAACCATGCATGTGTACCTTTAGGAGGTTCTACACATTAGTTTGCCTGAGTAAGAAGGAACAAGGTGTCTCTTTGGAGTGACTACTTGCTTCCCTTCCCCTTAACTCTGTCATAGTAGAGAAATCACAGATTTAAAAAGAAAAAAAAAACTAGAAAATAATACATGGAAGTGATAAGTTAGAGGGGACTGATGTTTTGACTGGCATCTAACCTCATCCCCAATTGCTACAGATAGAGCCGGCTAGGGACAAGATTAACAGCCATCCAGCCTCCATTGCCTTTCATCCTGGGGGCAACAGCCACTACCATGGTAGATCTGATCTGGAACCAGGCTAATGAAAATGCCTGGAAGCCACTCTACTAGTAGGAGGGAGCTACAGCAGCTACACCACATGTTGGCATCAGCAGAGACCACTGGGACCAGGCAATCCAATCTGTCTCTAAATCCACAACTCCTAGTAGCAGATCAAATGGACCAAACACCCATGTGGCCTGGAGATGATGATGATGAATTGGATTCAAATTGTGCTAAAAGCACTTTACATTGTAACAACAAGACTGACGAGATGTGTCAAGACAAGGGAAGAGTTACACATATGTCCTGCTTGGATTAAACAGAGAAAAGGGAGCTACCTACGTATGGGTCTGGTGGTAGCTGCTGGGGTGGTGGTGGTCGGTGGTACCGTGGTGATGGGGAACTTCTTGGGTCTAAACTTGTAGTGGCTGATGAACCCGTCTGCTGTTAAACTGAGGTCTGAGAAGAACTGGATCAGGAGCTGGTTACCTTCAGAGAATACTGGACTGAAGAGAGAGAGAGAGAGAGAGAGAGAGAGAGAGAGAGAGAGAGAGAGAGAGAGAGAGAGAGAGAGAGAGAGAGAGAGAGAGAGAGAGAGAGAGAGAAGAGGGAGATCGATATATAGAGGTAGAATGTTAGCTTACCTGGTGAATAGTTGATATATCGAATATGCTCATGGATATCTTGTGCTTAGGTAAACAGTTATTCATGCATTAGTAGGTTTATGATCAAGGATCAAGGTCATAAGCGAAGTGGTACATTAGCTAGATGAATGCAGAGTAGAAACAGGTGTATGACGTACGCTGGAGGGCTGTCGCCACAGTACTTCCCGATCCTCTTGGCATCGTTAATCTCTGCCCCGTTGAAAATGGCCACATAGTCATATCGACAGTAGTTGTCTCTTTCCACATCGAACTTCTCAAACTTCACCTCAATAATCTGTGTTGGTGGACAGGTTACATAGAACACAGGTTACACACAACGCAGGTTACATAGACCACAGGTTACAAAGAACACGTTACACTGAACAAATTACTTTCAGCCCACATTCTGAAGGTGCGTTTCATTGTGCAACACTAACCAAGAGCAAACCACAAAGCAATTATGTGCAAATTTACATCTTAGGCGATCTCAATCTCTCTCAATTGTGTCAAGTTGAACTGTGAGTAAAGTAAGAACCTCTGGCTGTAGACTAACACTCACCTGGTTCTTAGGAGCCACTATGTGCCATGAGCAGGTGACCCCTGCGGGGTAGTCTTTCTCGGGCCAGTTAGGGGTCTTGAAGGACCCGGAGGGTTTAACCAGACGACCGCCACAGTACTGATCCCCTGGTGGGTGCAAAGTCAAACTACAACATTTAGTTATACTGCCCAGATAGTACTGCTTCACATGCTATTCATTTGACGCACCACTGGACATCATCCTGTGACTCTATGTTAATGTGCAAGATATATTGCTTCCTTCTGAATGTTAAAGGACGGAAGGTTGTGCACGCACGCGCATGACATAATCCCATAATGGAACAAACCTTTTCGAATAAGTAGGCTCTTGTCTTATGCTTCCTTTGTGGTTATGAGTAAATTAAGAAGACATCGGTCGGTCCCTCTGCCTTGGTCCCATGCTGCAACGTGCAATTAAAAGGGAGTCTATATGCTAGGCATACCATCACACATCTGAGAGATCACATCAGCCAACCACACAAGCTGCTTGGACTGGCAAGGGATCTGTGGATCTTTAAAAACCATGGCTGGATCTCCTGTAACATGTAGTTAGTCGCTATAGCAGTTAGTTCCACTACAGCTGAGCTCCCAGCCTCATGACTGGCAGACGGACAAGCCCAATTTGACTCTGTAACTAAAATAGACATTGAAAAAATGGAGGAGTGCTGTGTGGTGCTTTTCAGTTTCAATCAACCACACCCAGGAACAGGGAGAACACCAGTCAACCTAAACTGACAGACCAAGAGGGATTCCAGCTGTCAGCTACTGTAGAGGTACGGAGACAGAGAGAAGGTATACAGGGAGGCGCTCAGCCCCCCAAAAATTCCACAAACTCATTCGGGGAGAAGTAACGTCACCGGGTCAGAAGAGGAAGGGACGGCTTAGCGCTGACCTGTCTGACCCTAGAGCTCACCATCTGGAAAATGAGCCGTGAAAAATTCCTCGTCATGCTGTGAAATGTGTAGAGATTCACCTCCTCCTCGAGCAAGCTTTAAGTCAAGAGGTTTCGTCTTAACTGCACAAGAGGTCTGAACTGAAAGAGCACTGGTACTTTATCTTACCAAGCAGAAGTCAAACTTTCCCTTGACCTGCTATCCAATGGGAGTGATTTATTTAGCTAGAACTGCCCTTTAGTCTCAGATGTAAATAATTGACCTCTCAGATCTCATCATCTGGGTATTAGTATTATTACAGTGACACGGTGCAATGACCTTGCTGGGGCAGCTAGCGGTTAAGAGGCTAGTTAATTAGCTCGTTAAAATGTGAACCTTAGCACTAAACACGCACACACATATCTGAGGTCTTTACGATGTGGAGTCCGGGCAGAGTCACAGCTAGGGCTCAGTCCCTAATGCTCTGTTGAACATGCTTGGGTAGAGCCTGGATACAGATGACTGCAGTTTTCACTACACACTACATCCAGGCGTACAACAATTTAGAGATGACACAACCCCTCTTCAACCCACACAGTGGTTCGTGGCCCGGAAGGTAGCCTAGAGGTTAGAGAGGCAAGCCTGCTACCCGCAGGTAACTAGTCCAACAGAAGAAAATCTAGTAGGATCCTAGATCCCGTCTCCTGCCACTGTGCAAGGCACGTTTATTTTATTTTCATTTTATTTAACCTTTATTTAACTAGGCAAGTTAAACGTAACCCTTAACTACTACATTATTCGTCTATTCTTCTTCTATATTCTGTTCTGCTTACCTCTCTCATGCGGCTGGGCAGCAGAGTACACCGCCAGGAAGCCACTCCCAGCTGTGTTGGCATCAGACACCATCTGAATGAGCATCTTGTTGCCTGTGGAGACCAGGGCGCCTGGCCTGAAAGTCCCACAGAAGCGGCCCAGCCTCTGGCCACTCACATGGCCACTGTAAACATCCACGTAGTCATAGCGACACAGGTTGTCACTCTCCAGGTCAATGAAGCGGAAGGACAGGACCACCACTTTACCCTCAGGGACCTGGGGACAACATTCAATCCAATACAATATACATTACAATCTATTCAATCACATAAGAGGCATACAGTGCCTTCGGAAAGTATTCATACCCCTTGACTTTTTCCACATTTTGTTACGTTACAGCTTTGTTCTAAAATTAATAAAATAAAATAAAAACTCAGCAATCAAAACACAATATACCATAATGACAAAGCGAAAACTGGTTTTTAGATTTGTTTGCAAATGTATAAAAAGTATTTAGACACTCTGCTATGAGACTCTAAATTGAGCTCAGCTGCATCCTGTTTCCATTGACCATCCTTGAGAAGTTTCTACCACTTGATTGGAGTTCACCTGTGGTAAATTCAATTGATTGGACATGATTTGGAAAGGAACACACCTGTCTATATAAGGTCCCACAGTTGACAGTGCATGTCAGAGCAAAAACCAAGCCTTGAGGTCAAAGAAATTGTCCGTAGAGCTCCAAAGTAGGCTTGTGTCGAGGCACAGATCTGGGGAAGGGTACCAAAACATTTCTGCAGCATTGAAGGCCCTCAAGAACACAGTGGCCTCCATCATTCTTAAATGGAAGAAGTTTGGAATCACCAAGACTCTTCCTAGAGCTGGCCGCCCGGCCAAACTGAGCAATCGGGGGAGAAGGGCCTTGGTCAGGGAGGTGACCAAGAACCCGATGGTCACTCAGAGCACTAGAGTTCCTCTGTGGAGATGGGAGAACCTTCCAGAAGGACAACCATCTCTGCAGCACTCCACCAATTAGGCCTTTATGGTAGAATGGCCAGACGGAAACCACTCCTCATTAAAAAGGCACATGACAGCCCGCTTGGAGTTTGCCAAAAGCCACCTAAAGACTCTCAGACCATGAGAAACAAGATTCCCTGGTCTGATGAAACCAAGATTGAACTCTTTGGCCTGAATGCGAAGCGTCACGTCTGGAGGAAACCTGGCACCATCCCTATCGTGAAGCATGGTGGTGGAAGCATCATGCTGTGTGGATGTTTTTCAGCGACAGGGACTGGGAGATTAGTCAAGATTGAGGCAAAGATGAACGGAACAAAGTACAGAGAGATCCTTGATGAAAATCTGCTCCAGAGAGCTCAAGATCTCAGACTGGGGCGACGGTTCACCTTCCAACAGGACAATGACCCTAAGCACACAGCCAAGACACGCAGGAGTGGCTTCGAGACAAGTCTCTGAATGTCCTTGAGTGGCCCAGCCAGAGCCCGTACTTGAACCCGATCGAACATCTCTGGAGATACCTGAAAATAGCTGTGCAGCAACGCTCCCCATCCAACCTGACAGAGCTTGAGAGGATCTGCAGAGAAGAATTGGAGAAGCTCCCTAAATACAGGTGTGCCAAGCTTGTAGCGTCATACCCAAGAATACTCTACGCTGTAATCGCTGCCAAAGGAGCTTCAACAAAGTACTAAGTAAAGGATCTGAATAGTTATGTAAATGTGAAATCAGTTTTTTTGTTTTAATACATTTTCAAAAATGTCTAACAACCTGTTTTTGCTTTGTCATTATGGGGTATTGTGTGTAGATTGATTAGGGGGGGAACAAGTTCATAAATTTTAGAATAAGGCTAATGTAACATAATGTGAAAAACTCAATGGGTCTGAATATTTTCCAAATGCACTGTATGTGACAACTCATACAAGAGGAAACAAATATTCCTCTGATTTACCTTTAATTCGTTGCAGCCATGTGACCATGCTGCATGTTATTAATAAAAATGCCAAGCAGGCAGCTCAAAGTGCCTGAGGGGTGCTGTGTGGCTAGTTGCCAAATATCAGACTACAAATTAGACCGACACAGTTAGGGTTAGTGAATTAGTATCACATTGCAGTTTATTACAGAAACATTGCGTCATTTCAGTTCTCTGATATGGGTGCTGTTAACTGTTAAACATGGATCATGTATTTACAGTAGGGTACAAGTATGTTTGACTCACCGTGATTCTCCAAACACATTTGGTATTTGGGGGGTACACCCCTGGATACCCCGGGCTCCCAATGACCCCAGAATCCCCCGTTATATTCCCTCCGCATGTAAACGTTGTTCTGGAAACATTGAGAAAAATATTTTAGACACTTCTCATTCTAATACAAATATGTAGCCTATGCTATCATGGAATCTGGAAAGGAGCAGAAGCCTAGGTGTTAATGGTTGGTGTTCATTTGTCTCGGCAATGCGCCAATGTGCGTCCTCATGCCTACAGCGCAGACTGCAGATTCCACCAAAATAACAACTCCTCAGTCATGAACAATTTAACATTATTGATGCCGTTCATTCATTCATTGTGCCGTAGGCTAACGGATCATTGGCACCTCACGATAAGGCTTTGTAGACTACAATACACACGTGTTAATTCTAACAAATAGTCCAACGCAAAACCAAAAATAATCAATTGTAAAAAATAAATAAAATAAAAAGTGAAGAGGTACCTCCGTTGTGACTGCCCGCAGACTTCTGTCAAAAACAGTACACTCCATGCGCAAAAAATACTGCATATTCTCAACATTATCGGGTGAACTGACCAGGCACCACTTCGCCTGTTTTCGCCCGCTGGTATGAATGACATTGTATTCAGTCGCTCGAGCGGTTGGGAAAAGTACCCAGAAGTTCCTGGAGGGAGTTTCGCAAGCTGTAGCACAGAGATGAATATAGCGTTTGTTCTGCGTGTGGTAGGAGGGAGCAGTCGGCAGGCAGCTGCCTTTTTCCAAAACCTGGGATCAAATACGCATTAGAAGTATGGGGGGGTTGCTTTGGTTTAGTACCACACCTGGCATAACCTACCTTGGGTAAAATAATGTTAATATCCTAGTGAAATATTTATTCAAGGCACAGAGTTCAGGTGATCATGATGAATATCTGGTCATATGTACAAACTGTATGTACTTTGCACATAGGCTGTTTATATGTGCTCTTCAGAATAAAATGAATTTAAAAACAAGTGAATAGCCTGATTAATAAATGACGCAAAATAGGTCTAAACAACAAACATATACTATTACAGTACATACATATACTACAGTATTTGCAGTATAGATTCCAGAATGTGTTCTTATGCACTAATATGTGTGCTATGTGCTATCTACTAGCCTACTTACACAGAGTGACAAAAAGACTGAAAGACAGACAGACAAACACTGATGGCGGCGCTGAGGAGAGCACTCATCTTTTTAAAATGTTTTATTTAACCTTGATTTAACTATCAGTTAAAAACAAATTCTTATTTACAATGACGGCCTACCAGAAGGCAAAAGGCCTCCTGCGCGGACGGGGGCTGGGATTAAATATAAAAAACATGAATTATAGGACAAAACACACATCTCGACAAGAGAGACACCCAAAATGTTTATTTTATTACACGGAGACATTTACTTTATGTTCGTATTCTTATCCTTTAATAGTTCTTATTTGTGTTGTATTGTCGACGAGGAACCTGCAGGTACGCATTTCGTAGGACAAGGTGTATACCAGACGTATCCCGTACATATATAACATACGTATGTATGTATACCTTACATACGACTAATAAAAAACTTGAAACACATGTAATGAGACAGATCACACAGAGAGTATGCTATAAATGGCACCATCTAGTGGACCAAATTAAGCATCGCTTTTCAAATACATGTTTTCAGGTTGTCCGATTGATTGTGTAATATTGGCTTGAAAAATCTGATTAAAATTTTTAGTACACAGTTGGGTACGGCTATTGAAATATCGGATAAACCCCAACCCCACAAAAAAAATAATTACGAATGTGATTTGCATTAGGCTGATTAATAGTTGTAGTATTTTTAATCCATACATTTATTATTACACGGCCACAATCATAATGGGTTTATGTTTTCTTTGTAAATAAAACGTATCGGTTTGCATCCATATTTCTGTACTCGACTATTTTGAACTAGGTGAAAAAACGTATCCAACAATTGGTAATCGATTAGAGTTAGTACAACCAAAATGGCGGACAGAACGCCTGGTGGTACGCAGAAAGCCAACGCAAAGGTGAATTTATTAATCGATGTTTACTTGATGCATTGGGTATTAAATGCTATAAGAACTGTTTATTGTAGTTATAAACGTTATGGTTATGAACGTTGTACAGTTGTTGCCATATGTTCCCATTTATAACTAGTAATTGTGTACGAAAAGAACACGTAGCTAACGCTAACGTTAGCTAAGCCAGGCCCCAATCACCGGTATTTTTCCTGTCCCAAACATTGCAATTATTTCGCCATGTGTTTACATAACTGGCTAATCTAGCTGCTGTATACTGGTAACTAGGATGGCAATTGTTCACATAACTAATTAGTATGTTTGAGTTGGTGTGTGATTTTGGTTGTCGCAACGTGGAATATGAACAGTCACTACTAGCAAGCTACCGTTAGCTAACTCCACCCTGCACGAGTCCTTTGGCTTTGCCGCCTTATGAAGCAGTGGTGAAAAGCAGTCGGACCCACCGTAGGCTTATTGACTGCTAGCTAGGTAGCCAACTATCTCACTGCTAACAGCTACTGGAAAACGAATATCCAATTCAACAACATCCGTAATTAGCAATTGTTCGCTATAGGCTAGCTAACGCACTATTGCAACAAGCTGTCGCCGCTACATCAGGGTGTATTCATTAGTCAAATTCCATTGCAAAGCGTTTTGCAATGGGAACCGTTTACTCTAGGAAGCAAACAAAGCATTGGAAACTGGGAGGGACCTACCTGTATTTGTCCAATAGAAACGGTAGTTTTCGTTGCAAAACATTTTCGCTTTGGAGTTTTGCAACGGAAATTGACTAATGCATATACCCAGTAAATTAGCCAGCTAACTTGGCTGCTTTACAGCTTTGCTTGACGGGTCAGTGTGCTAGTGAAACTAATGCCTTTATTATTGAGATCGCGCTAGCAACCTCAAGGGAAATACAGAAGTTATATTTCTGAATATTGTAACTAACTCGTTAACGTTACTGTGACATTCAAGTTTTGTTTTGTTTAATTTTGTAGGCGCTGCTGGAGAGTAAGTTGAAGTCCTTCAGCATTGGAAAAATGGCCGTGAGTAAGAGGACCCTAAGCAAGAAGGAACAAGAGGATATCAAAAAGAAGGTAAGACTAAATATAAGTGTTACACTGCAGTGGCAAATGCACCTTGCCTTTGAAATGAACATTGTGTTCGTTAGGGCACATGTAACAGTATAACTTTAAACCGTCCCCTCGCCCCGACCCGGGCGCGAACCTGGGACCCTCTGCACACATCAACAACGGTTGCCCACGAAGCACGGTCGTTACCCATCGCTCCACAAAGGTCGCGGCCCTTGCAGAGCAAGGGGCAACCCTACTTAAGTCTCAGAGCAAGTGACGTAACTGATTGAAATGCTACTAGCGCGTAACAGTATAACTTTACGGCCGTCCCCTCGCCCCGACCCGGGCGCGAACCTGGGACCCTCTGCACACATCAACAACGGTTGCCCACGAAGCACGGTCGTTACCCATCGCTCCACAAAGGTCGCGGCCCTTGCAGAGCAAGGGGCAACCCTACTTAAGTCTCAGAGCAAGTGACGTAACTGATTGAAATGCTACTAGCGCGTACCCGCTAACTAGCTAGCCATTTCACATCCGTTACACACACAGTAACAAAATGTTTTGCAACGGAAAATAAAATACATTTCTTATTGGTTTCTTATTATTTTTTTGTTGTCTTATCAAATCGTTTTTTGGGGGGGGCATATACCCATATTTAGCCGATGTTATTGTGGGTGCAGCGAAATACTTGTGTTCCTAGTGCAGTAGTATCTAACAATTCACAACAATACACACAAATCTAAAGTAAAAATAATTTAATGAAGAAATATATAAATATTAGGACGAGCAATGTCGCAGTGGCATTGACTAAAATACAGTAGAATAGAACACACTATATACATATGAAATGAGTAAAGCAGTATGTAAACATGACCCTGATGTTGTGACATGGCTTATGAGAGATGGTGTTGGTCTGGTCCTTGACAGGAGGATGAGCTGGCAGCTGCAGAGATCTATGAAGAGTTCCTGGCTGCGTTCGAGGGAGGAGAGGGAAAGGTCAAGGCCTTCGTCCGAGGGGGTATTGCTAATGCAACTAAAGGTAAATAGAACCATGTCAACCTTCATAAACAGCACAATATTATCAGGGATATGGTTAGCTAGATATTAAATGTTTAGATATGTTGTGTAGTCGGGTTGGGCAGTCAAATGACCAATTTCCGTTGTCCCTGTGTGTGTATGGATAGACAGTTGTAAGCTATTGTATTGTACATTATAGTAAGAAACTACACTAACTTGTGTTGTACTGTGTTTCTTCCTACAGAGGAGGCTGCTTCTGATGACAAGAAGGGCAAGCTGTATAAACCCAAGTCACGCTTCGAAACAGCAGCAGCACCGAAAAGCAGCTTCCTGCCTTTGGAAACCCCTCCGCAGTTTTTAACATTAGATAAAAGACATGTATGTATCATCGCAATCAACATTTATTTTAATGTTGTTAGAGTAAGCAAATAGCTAGTCCTTTTGCCGGCCTCTTACAAAAAGTAATACTTTTTGTTGTTTATCTTCCTTTCAGACACTGAAGAAAACAAATGAAAAGGAAAAGAAGAAGAGTAATCTAGAGCTCTTTAAGGAAGAACTTAAACAGTAAGTCATTTCACATCCCTCATCTTTTGCTCCCTGTACTCAACCTGGACTCGGGGAGACGTAACAGAGTACATATAAATCCGAGACACTCCAATTAGTATAATATCTTAAGAATTGCAAATCGTACAATATATTATGAATTGCAATTCATACAGTGTTTTACAGACTGTAATTCCTACTATATTTTTCGAATGTGCAAAACGTATGATATCTTACACATGATATCTTGTGGCTAACGTTAGTTAGGTGGCTAACGCTAACATTTGTTAGGCAAGGGGTTAAGGTTAGGGGAATGGTTAACTAACATGCTAAGTAGTTGCAAAGTTGCTAAAGTTGACCGTGATGGGATTTGAATACGCAACCTTCGGGTTGCTAGACATTCACGTTATTCGACCACCCATCAACTTTTGCCTTAAGCAGCCTTCTCTTATGTAACCAAACATAACATATCATACTAATTTGAGTGTCCCGGATTTGCCATTATTATGTGGCATCTAGTCTGAGACCAGGCTGATGTACTTGGCATTGCACTGGATTGCATAATCTAATATTATCTGTCTCTCACAGAATACAGGAAGAGCGGGATGAAAGACACAAGATGAAAGGCAGAGTCAGTCGATTTGAACCTCTCTCCGGGATGGAGGGAAAACGCTCCTCATGTAAGTGTCTGCCAGGGTTCGCACCAGGTGCTTGAGGTGCTTAAAGTACTTCAATAAGGCACTCTGAAATTCAGGTACTGGAATACCTTGAAAATCAGACATTTTCTCAAGTTGTGAGTTGGTATTTGACTTAAAATGAGAGGGGAACATGATCAAATGTGTTTATGAAAAATCTTAAATATTTATTGGTCTTCCGAATGAATTTCGAGGCATACTACCAAGTTTTATTTACTCAAGGGTTTCGTGCTGTGGTTGCAAGGTGAGCTCGCTCTTTCCACCCACACTCCCACTCTGCCAGGCAGGTACAGAACTGACTGATTAGGCGCCACCTAACTTCCCATTGAGAGCTAAAATGCTGGGCAGATGTAGATTCAATCCTGACTTTTGTGCATATGGACCACTTTTGGGAACTTTTATTTCAGCTCAGGAAACATGGAACCAACACTTTACACGTTGCGTTTTATATTTCCGTTCAGTATAGATCACCAACTTTTTTACCACTGCATCACTGGACCCAATCAACCCACACTGTGTGAGGTGCAAAACATGCGTCAGTTTGACATTGTGAGCATGGGTGAATCGTCACCGAAGAGCCACATGAAGGGGGAAAGACACAATGCTGCATTCTGCACTGACACCAGTTCTATATTGTGACTTATTCAACCTCCAGAGAGTTTTTGCCAATCGGCGCCCGCAATATTCCGCTTTATCAAGCGGCAGCCGTGCTCCTGTCGTTCACGTGCCGTTTTCCCTCACACACAGCCCTCCCGACCGACGACACTAAAGCTGCCAGTTGGAAGCAAGACGCTTTTTCGTAGCTATTAAGTAGTAGATTCCCAAATGCCCAATAAAAACAGTCATTAAGCTGGAATTATGTAGTGATGCGAATAGGAAATGTGTGTTCACCAGTAGGCATGTCCAAAAACTCTAGTCATCACTACTCAAATTACAAAATCATCAGTACTGACTTACCACTCATGTACACTACCGTTCAAAAGGGAGATTTGTACAGGGTAAAGGGGATCTTGAAGAAGGAAGGCTATCACTCCATTTTGCAATGCCATTTCCTCCTACAACAGGACAATGACCCAAAGCACAGCTCCAAACTATGCAATAACTATTAGGGAAGAAGCAGTCAGCTGTTATTCTGTCTATAATGGAGTGGCCAGCACAGTCACCGGATCTCAACCCTATTGAGCTGTTGTGGGAGCAGCTTGACCGTATGGTACGTAAGAAGTGATCATCAAGCCAATCCAACTTGTGGGAGGTGCTTCAGGAAGCATGGGGTGAAATCTCTTCAGATTACTTCAACAAATTGACATCTAGATTTCCAAAGGTCTGCAAGGCTGTAATTGCTGCACATGGAGGTTTCTGTGATGAAAGCAAAGTTTGAAGGACACTATTTCAATAAAAAAATTATTATTTATAACCTTGTCAACATCTTGACACTATTTCCTAATCATTTTGCAGCTCATTTCATGTATTTTTAAAATGTTTTTTATTTTAATACCCCTTTATTTAACCAGGTAGGCTAGTTGAGAAACATTTCTCATTTACAACTGCGGCCTGGCCAAGATAAAGCAAAGCAGTGCGACACAAACAACAACAGAGTAACACATGGAATAAACAAACATACAGTCAATAACACAAAATAAAAAAGTCTATATACAGTGTGTGGAAATGAGGTAAGATAAGGGAGCTAAGGCAATAAGTAGGTCAGTGGCGAAATAATTACAATTTAGCAATTTAACACTGGAGTGATAGATGTGCAGAAGATGAATGTGCAAGTAGAGATACTGGTGTGCAAAGTATGGGGATGAGGTAGTTGGATGGGCTATTTACAGATGGGGTGCAGTGATCTGTGAGCTGCTCTGACAGCTGGTGCTTAAAGTTAGTGAGGGAGATGTGAGTCTCCAGCTTCAGTGATTTTTGCAGTTCGTTCCAGTCATTGGCAGCAGAGAACTGGAAGGAAAGGCGGCCAAAAGAGAAATGGCTTTGGGGGTGACCAATGAAATATACCTGCTGGAGCGCGTGCTACGGGTGGGTGCTGCTAATGGTGACCAGTGAGCTGAGATAAGGCAGGGCTTTACCTAACAAAGACTTATAGATGACCTGGGGCCAGTGGGTTTGGCGACGAATATGAAGCGAGGGCCAGCCAGCGAGGGCCAGCCAACGAGAGCATACAGGTCGCAGTGGTGGGTAGTATATGGGGCTTTGGTGACAAAAACGGATGGCACTGTAATAGACTGCATCCAATTTGCTGAGTAGTGTGTTGGAGGCTATTTTGTTAATGACATCGCTGAAGTCAAGGATCGGTAGGATAGTTAGTTATACGAGGGTATGTTTGGCAGCATGAGTGAAGGATGCTTTATTGCGAAATAGGAAGCCGATTCTATATTACATTTTGGAGTCAGAACCGTCCAGAATAGTAATGCTGTGCTGGCAGCCATCGGTTGAAGAGCATGCATTTAGTTTTACTTGCATTTAAGAGCAGTTGGAGGCAACGGAATGAGAGTTGTATGGCATTGAAGCTCGTCTCGTGGTTAGTTAACACAGTGTCCAAAGAAGGGCCAGAAGTATACAGAATGGTGTCGTCTGCGTGGAGGTGGATCAGAGAATCACCAGCAGCAAGAGCGACATCATTGATGTATACAGAGAAGAAAGTCGGTCTGAGAATTGAACCCTGTGGCACCGCCATAGATATGTATGTTTTCATGGAAAACAAGGACATTTCTAAGTGACCCCTAACTTTTGAACTGTAGTGTATGTGGTAAATAAGTAGTGAAACAATGTATTATTAAGTAGAACTTGTAAGGTACTGATGAATATTAAGTTGTTTTTTTTTCTCATGAGGTTGTGGTGATATACTGCCATCTGATGGCAACTAGAAACAATGGCAAAATAAGAACTACCGTATTACAAATTGATGTTCCTTGAAAATAAATATTAGTGCTTGGAAATGTCATTGAATTTGACTTGCCCCTGTAGGGAACAAACCCTGGTCTGCTTATTAACTACTGACAGGGCAAGGCTAGTCTGGAATCCAAACTAATTTGCTCGGTTTCAATTGGTCAAACAGAGGATTACATCTTATTCTTCTGTGACCTTTATTTACCTAGGCAAGTCGGTTAAGAACAAATTCTTATTTACAATGACGACCTACTGAGGAACAGTGTCTTAACTGCCTTGTTCAGGGGCAGAACGACATATTTAAACAAAAATTACCTTGTCAGCTCTGGGATTCGATCCAGAAACCTTTTGGTTACTGTCCCAACGCTCTTGGGATATCAGTTAAGATTTCAGGCTAGGAAACTGTTAGACTATCTAAAATACATTAAGACCCGTTGGCTCTTGGACATGCCCCCTTCCTTCCTTCCTACAACTCTCATACTGACTGCTTCAAACCTCCACCCACTCCATTTCCTTTGCCCGGAAACAACATTTATATACTGCCTTTCTGCTTTTTTTAGTGGATGGTTCTTCAAGAAGAAACCGTCCGTCCAGTGGTAATTTGATAAATTTATACAGTGGCTTGCTTTTAATATCTAACATCTCACTAAGATTATATATTCTATAAAAGGCTTCTCTACTCTGCTCTCTCTGCAGTTCTGGATGACGCTGCACCTGGTTCCCATGACGTCGGAGACCCCTCTACAACTAACTTATATCTCGGAAACATCAACCCACAGGTAAACCTTTTAATGGCTCATGAAGGTTTTATATGCTTATTTATGCAATATGTTACATGCCTAATTGCCTATATTAATAGCAAATATCCTACTGATATATTACATTACAATGTAAAATGACACCAATAACAACAAATCCACATGCCCCGCTCCCTCCCTCGGTTGCTGTGTGTAGATGAACGAGGAGATGCTGTGTCAGGAGTTTGGGCGCTATGGCCCTCTGGCCAGCGTGAAGATCATGTGGCCGCGGACAGATGAAGAGAGGGCCAGGGAGAGGAACTGTGGCTTTGTGGCCTTCATGAACCGGAGGGATGCGGAGAGAGCTCTGAAGAACCTCAACGGTATTAAAGCCTTAGTTATCATCATACCACTGACCGACCACAATGCAACTTTACTCACATTACATCAAATAATGTTGTAATGTCAAAAGGTTTTAGTGTTTTTTGTCTAGCTATTCTGCTGCTTGGGCTTTCCTTTTGCTCTCTCTGTGGGACATGAGACTTGTAGAGTTCACCAGCATGTATCACATGTACACTACCGTTCAAAAGTTTGGGATCATTTAGAAATGTCCTGGTTTTTGAAAGAAAATGACATTTTTGTCAATTTTTTAAATAACATCAATTTGATCAGAAATACAGTGTAGACATTGCTAATGTTGTAAATGACTATTGTAGCTGGAAACGGCGAATTTTAAAAAAAAAAAAAAAAAAAAAAAAAAAAAAAAAAATAAAAAAAAAAAAAAAAGAATATCTACAGAGGCCCATTATCAGCAACCATCACTCCTGTGTTCCAATGGCACGTTGTATTAGCATCCTGGAGTCACCTCTTCACTGTTGACGTTGAGACTGGTGTTTTGCAGGTACTATTTAATGAAGCTGCCAGTTGAGGACTTGTGTGTCGTCTGTTTCTCAAACTAGACACTCTAATGTACTTGTCCTCTTGCTCAGTTGTGCACCGGGGCCTCCCACTCCTCTTTCTATTCTGGTTAGAGCCTATTTGCGCTGTTCTGTGAAGGGAGTAGTACACAGCGTTGTACAAGATCTTCAGTTTCTTGGCAATTTCTCGCATGGAATAGCCTTCATTTCTCAGAACAAGAATAGACTGACGAGTTTCAGAAGAAAGTTCTGTGTCTGTCCATTTTGAGCTTGTAATCGAACCCACAAATAATGATCCTCCAGATACTCAACTGGTCTAAAGAAGGCCAGATTTATTGCTTTAATCAGCACATCAGTTTTCAGCTGTGTTAACATAATTGCAAAAGGGTTTTCTAATGATCAATTAGCCTTTTAAAATGATACACTTGGATTAGCTAACACAACGTGCTATTGGAACACAGGAGTGATGGTTGCTGATAATGGGCCTATGAAGATATTCTATAAAATAAAATCGGCCGTTTCCAGCTACAGTAGTCATTTACAACATTAACAATGTCTACACAGTATTTCTGATAAATTTTATGTTATTTTATGGACAAAAAATGTGCTTTTCTTTGAAAAACAAAGACATTTCAAAGTGACCCCAAACTTTTGAACGGTAGTGTATATGTAATGAAAGGGGCTGGTTATTCATCGGCAATGTATTTAGCAGCACAAACTGGTTATAGTCCAAACAGGACATCAATGTTTTATTTTATTTGCAACATCAACATGACATATTGGCATTCTTAGTGTATTCAAAACAGCAACTGATACAGTATAATTGGTAGTAAGATCAGATGAGATGCACAGTAATAAAAGGCAAATAGGCTGCTTGTGGTTTTTTACATTTTTTCACTTTCCAGCGAAGATGATCATGAACTTTGAAATGAAGCTGGGCTGGGGTAAAGGCGTGCCCATCCCCCCTCACCCCATCTACATCCCCCCGTCTATGGTGGAGCACACCCTCCCCCCGCCGCCCTCCGGCCTGCCCTTCAACGCACAGCCCTGCGAGAGGCTGACGAACCCCAACGCCGCCCTGCTCCCTCCGCCCAAGAACAAGGAGGAATTCCACAAGGTAACTCTCCATGTCATGTCTGGGATGCTGCTGTGTACTGTATTAGGCCTGTCAGTTGTACCATGTGTATTTCTTAGGCATAGACCTAGTTTAGGCTATTTGTCATGTAGTGAATATTTTGCTCATATCTTATGCTAGTCATGGGTTTACATTTATTGACCAAACTATGCTAGATTTAGCATTTTGTGAGGTGTGTTTAGTGTATATAAAGAAGCAGTGGTAAGTTGTGTGGGAATTTAAGAACTGTAATCATTTGACCTGAAACTGACAGCAGTAGAGGAAAGTACTTTTTCATATGATGCAGTTTTTAATGCATTTAATATTTTTCACCTGTTGCCTTTTAACAATACTCACATATTCTATGTTTATTATCTGATGTGACTTCATATACAGACTCTGTCGCAAGCCATAGTCAAAGTGGTTATCCCAACAGAAAGGTACATGTTTTTCTTTTTTAAATTGATGTAAAACGTAGAAAAACATCCCATAATGAATAAACCCCAATTTTAAAGTTTGATCAATTGGATCACTGCATGCTACGGGGGGTCGTTCAGTATGGGTGAGCAATGGTTGAGACAAGCAGACGTAGGCTTATAACCCCATCAGGTTCCTGTTAGTAGACTACAAGATACTCATTCCCACAGCCCAGCTTTCTGCTGCCTCACAGTGTCTATGTTTTTCCTTTCACACATTCATTCCAACACTCCCTCCAAACATCAATACAGTCCACGGACCACCATGCCATTACTCGTCTGACGGTATAGAGGACATCAAAGGAATTTTTACCACCACTTGTCAGTCGTCACATGTAGGCTAATAATACCCATGTTATGATGCTAGCTACATAACACAGTCACATGCCATACATACCGTGCTGGCTGTGATTAGGTTGTTTAGACCGGTCTTGCACTCTGACTATTGCTCACTCCCACCGACACGCCCCCTTGGCCTCTGTCACCCAATCACGGGCTCAGCAACACCTGGCCCCAGCTCAGACCTCCAATCCAAACTTCCCGTTAGTCTCAGGGACCTTTTGACATTGGCCTTGGTGAGCAGCACAAGTTGAACTGTCTGCGGCAGCGAGGGACCTGAAAGCATCATGGGATGGATTGGGAAAGTATACAGCATTTTACCCACCATGCATTGGTACGATCGGCTCCAATACTATATGGTAAATGTGATTTGCGTTGTCTACATATAAATGAAAGACATCCTTTGTTGTTGTGTTGTCCCCTTTAGGCTAATTTGTTCAACATGCTCCAATATTAGGTCGCTCTAAAATGTTCCAAAGGAGCTTAGGCCTAATTCCCCCCCATTTGGACATTTTGTGTTTATTCATACATCATTATGTAGTAGAATCATATGACCAGTAGAGAGCCTTTTGTTATTTAGCCTGTTTAGGCCAACAATCCTATAGTGCTTTGGTTCTTCATGAGAGTCAGTCAAGAAGAGTTGTCAGGTTGGCTTTGACAGGCTCTGTATGGGCTGATGCGTCACTCAATACAGAGTCACTCAAACCTCTCTCAAACATGATTTATCTTATCCAGCTTCACTGTCCTCCCTTCCTTATACTCTGTACTGCGGGGAGATGGTAGTTAGCATTGTCTTGACTTACAAAGATCCATACACCATTTTTTTAACTAGTAGAAGTACTAACTAATGTTAGTTTTAGGCAGCTAATGGCTCTTAAAATTGGTGTTAGGTGCTCTTAGCATTTCTGAAATGATATGGTTGGAAACATTTAGGAAGATGTTTCTTCCATCATTCTTACAAATTAAACACTTTAACACATTAGATTAGTTAAGCTTATCAAACACAATGTAGGAAATAGTATAGTAGTAGTTATCAAACACAATGTAGGAAATAGTATAGTAGTAGTTATCAAACACAATGTAGGAAATAGTATAGTAGTTCCATGTGTCTTACACCTTCGTGTGTTGTGTTACTTAGTGTATTTAGGCCCAGAGGCTGTACTAGGTCAGGGCAGCAGACAGACAGGCTTTGCCTTGGGGAGAAGAAGGGTCGCCTGCTCTGAATCCGTTTGTTTTAACTGTGTTTTTCTTCTAGGAATTTGCTCTCTCTCATCCACCGAATGATCGAGTTTGTGGTGCGTGAGGGCCCAATGTTCGAAGCCATGATCATGAATCGAGAGCTCAGCAACCCCATGTACAGGTACGTCTGTCTGTCTGTCTCTGTCAGTCAGTCTGTCTGCATCTTCTCGTCTGTCTGTCTGTCTCTGTCTGTGCACGTGTTTGTGTGATCACTTTTTCAGTTGACAATGTATTGTAGTACAACAAGTTGACTGTCATTGTGTTGCCTCTGTTGGCCAGGTTTCTGTTTGAGAACCAGAGCCCAGCACACGTGTACTACCGCTGGAAACTCTACTCCATACTACAGGTCAGTATGGACCAGCCATTGTCTGGCATCTTTTCCTGCATCACATTCTTAGACCAATTTTATCCTCCCTTTTTTTACTTATTCTTTATCACCTCTTATCTGTCCCCTCTCGTGACTGGTTAGATTGAAAGCAGTATAGATCAAACACGTCTGTCCTCTTAATATTGTCACATTTAGAGGGGGTGGTCTGTGAATGCATTGTTGACATGCTGCTATTTGATAGCCTGAACACATGACAATGGGGCTCCCGAGTGGCGCAGTGGACACTGCATCTCAGTGCAAGAGGCGTCCCTGCAGTACCTGGTTCGAATCCAGGCTGCATCACATCTGGTTGTGATTGGGAGTCCCATAGGCGCACAATTGGCCTAGCGTTGTCCGGGTTTGGCTGGGGTAGCCCGTCATTGTGAATACAAATTTGTTCTTAACCGACTTGCCTAGTTAAATTTAAAAAAAATGTCCTCGTTAGAGAATAAGAAAGTTGTCTAATGTGAATGACATAATAACTTGTCCCCACAGGGAGAAGCACCAACAAAATGGAGGACGGACGACTTCCGCATGTTCAAGAACGGCTCGCTGTGGCGCCCTCCTCCCCTCAATCCCTACCTGCACGGCAACTTTGAGGAGGGGGAGGGGCCTGAGGAGGAAGAGGAGGAGCCTGGGAAGAAAGGCTGCTTAAAAGAAGAGTATGTTCCCTGTTTATAATTTCATTACCATGGTATTAGCTTATGGTTACTGTCACCTAAACACTCTCAAGTCTCTGCGATAGACTAGCATCCTGTCCAGAGGGTTGTACTTGTACATGAAGCTGCCTCACACTACAGAAACAGATGGGCTCCTGTTGGGCCAAGGTTACTAACTTTTACTTTTAACATGATCTATGCTCAACTCGTCTTCTTTCTTATCACGCCTCCCTCCAGAGAGCGTGATCAGCTGGAGGAGATGTTGAGGGCTCTGACTCCTAGAAAGGGGGACATAGCCGAAGCCATGCTGTTCTGTCTGCTGCACGCCGAGGCTGCTGAGGAGATCGTAGAGTGTGTCACAGAGTCCCTCTCCATCCTCAAGACACCACTCCCCAAGAAGGTAAATAAGATAGAAAACAAGTGCCATACTATGTTCTATAGAGAACTTTCTTTCTGCCATGTTGTATTGCATATATATAGTGTATTGTTTTTGTTCTGACCTCATAAAAGGAATTTCCATGTAAATGGCCAATAAATAAAAAGTATTGTATTGTATCACAGTCCAAAACTTAACAAAACCTGCTACTTATCTTTTACCTTCTTGAGTTTGTTGCTTTTGTAGCCGGTTTTGCCTTGTGTTATTTGGTTTTGGAAAGAGCTTTGAGTGGCACGTGTAAATGTGCAGTCAAATAAATTATTTGTATTAATTATTCAGTTATTCCGTTCTATCAGGGAGGACTGGCCAGTTTGTTTGACTGTCTGAAAATAATTCCTTGTTTTTCAGATTGCACGGTTATATCTTGTCTCTGATGTGCTGTACAACTCATCCGCTAAAGTAGCCAATGCATCGTACTACAGAAAATAGTAAGTAGTCGAGTTTGGGTTCAGGGGTTGTGATGTTTGCTTGTGACTGACTGACTCACTCACTGGGTGTAGAGGACCCTGCTTGTTCATGGATTGCGTAACTTTTCAGTATACATTATTTGCATTATTAATGATGTTTTCCTGCATAAGTGAATATGTTAAATTTGTCCCTGACACAGCTTTGAGACCAAGCTTTGCCAGGTCTTCTCAGACCTCAATGCAACGTACAAGACGATACAGGGTCACCTGCAGTCTGAGAACTTTAAGGTATATTCAATTGTATACATTTTCCGATCACAATTTGAATCATGATACCTACCCATATCTTTAAGAAATACACAATTATTTCACAAAGCATCTGAGTAGAAGTCCTGATCTAGGATCCGTCCATACAATCATAGTAATTATGGTCTAAAAGGCTAAACGGATCCTGAATCAGCACGCCTGCTCCGAGATGCTTTGTGTTTAGGGGCTAGGGATTGCTTCTGGACAGGGTATTACCGTTTCACCTGTCTAAAGTTGTATATCCTCTTGTCCAACAGCAACGAGTGATGTCGTGTTTCCGTGCGTGGGAGGACTGGGCCGTGTACCCAGATCCCTTCCTCATCAAGCTGCAGAACATCTTCCTGGGTCTAGTCAACCTATCAGCTGATAAGGAGGCTCCCGCTCCCATCACAGTAGAGGTCAGCGAGCATACTCCCTTTTCTTTTCCGGTCTTTCTCCTGATGCTGCTACCTAACCTTGTTGTTAGATAATGAGTTGAAAATGTGTGATGATTTGTAAATGGTGTGTGTTGATTGGAGAATGTTGTGTGATGGTTGGAGAATGTTGTCATCGTTTGAACATGTGTCATGGATTGAAAATGTTGTCTGAAGGTTTGAGAATGTTGTGATTTGATCATGTTGACAAAGTGTAACATTGCCCACGCAGCACTACTGCCCTAATACATGTTGGAAGCTTATTTTCTGAATATATGTGTATATATATATTCCTAAACCACTCCACTTCTCCTTTCAACAGAAACCATCAGTTGAACACCTGCCCCCTGGTCTACTGGCCCAGCCTGAGCCAGCAGAGGACATCGACGGGGCCCCCATCGGGGAGGATATGGACGGGGCCTCTCTGGAGGACGTGGATGGGGTCCCTATAGGGCTGGATGGAGGGACCATGGTGGACGGAGCCTCCCTAGGCTCTGCCCCCCTAGGCTCTGCCCCCCTTGACGGAGCCCCACTGGGGATGGATGATCTGGACGGAGTGCCCATCAAGGCCCTGGAGGAGGACATAGACGGAGTGCCCTGTGAGTGGCCTTATGACCTCTATACTACCACATCCTCATAGGAATTATTAAAAGGATACTTCTTCCCCCAAATGACCCTAACATATTTGTTTCCGTACCTTGTCAACAGTCTATTGACTAACCCTGACCTTAGAATTGGAGGACATTTTTCTAACCTTGTTCTCCTTGTCTTTTAGTGGATCATGCTGCGGCCAAAGCAGCATCCTTTAAAGTAGCACCTTCAAAATGGGAAGCAGTGGACGAGTCTGAGCTAGAAGCACAGGGTGAGTGAGACCACAACTACAGCTAGTTTCTACCAAGCTAGGATTCCACTTTAAAGTGTCCTAAATCTGTTTCTATGGTTAGTTTCTATCAAGCTACGATTCTGTCCTAATTCTCTGTCTTTTCCTCAGCCGTGACCACCTCTAAATGGGAGATCTTTGAGCAGCCAGAGGAGAAGAAGGACGAGGATGACAGTGATGATGAGGACACCAAGAGTTCCCGGTCAGAAGAGCCTCCGAGTTACCCCAACCCCATCAGAGACGACTTGGACTCCAAGACCAAGCACTCTGAGATGAATGAGGACAGACGCACCAAGCTCCGGGAAATAGAGGTAAACTAGTCAGCATTTTACTGGAATCACAAAGTACACAACAGGTTATTTAGACGTCTGAAAATAACAAGCACAGCTCTGAGTTGTTTGTATATTTTTATTTCTTTGGGCTAAATTGGTTCAAAGAAGTTTGGTTTACTTCGCTTGTTCAATGGCCACACCCTGAAAGTTGATCCTGTCGTATTTACATCTAAATTTTAACATATTTGTTTTATTATATTATAATTTTCTTCCAGGTAAAAGTGATGAAGTTCCAGGATGAGTTGGAGTCTGGGAAAAGGCCCAAGAAGTCTGGCCAGTCTCTCCAAGAGCAGGTGGAAAACTACAGAGAGAAACTCTTACAGAAGGTATTACATACTGACTGTCCTCTTGGTTACTGGAGGAACATGGGGCCTGTACTATTGTTTTCCAACATTAGATTCATTAAGGTCATTGCTATTGACCTTTTATATTCAGCTGTTACAGACGGTACGATATGTGGAACCATGCTGTTTATCTGATGAAATACGGTCATTGCTGTTTACCTCAATATCTAAAGTATCCTCTTGAAAATGTTTTTAAGCTATAAACTTCAGTTTGATTTGATATCACATAACTACCTTGAATACAGTGGAAGTTGTTACTGAGTGGACTATTGTAGCGAAATAACAAAAAATTAAGTGAATTTGGATAATGTTGGTTTACATTCAATAATATAAAGTTGGCGCCTTGTCTTTTTCTTTTGCAGGAAAAAGAAAAGGAGAAACTGGAACGAGAGAAAGAGAGGGAGAAAAAGGACAAGGAGAAAAGCGAAGCTCGCTCTAAAGACATCAAGAAGGAGAAGGAGGAGTCTACTCCGACCAGGAAAGACAGGTTAGTCCCTCATACATTGTGACGCATTCATTAGAGACATGATGGCTGTGTGTGGTTGGATAACAGGGGGAAACTCTGGTAGAGCTGTGTAAATGGGATCCTAGGAAATGACTTAAACAAAGGACTCCAACTCGTGATCAGGTTTAAAGTTCATGCACCCTTGAAATACAGGGGCAGTTTAGGGCTCCTTTAAAAAGAGATTCATGTATCAATGGGATTCACCTAATAAAAACAAGCGTAGACCGTTGTACCATCATCGCTGACAAAAAAATATATTTAATCCGCCGATGTCGTCTCTGACAGGCGTGGCCTGTCTCCTGTGGTTGCTAGGAAACGGCGCCACAGCGGCTCACCCGGCAGCCCCCCACGGAGCAGCAGTAGACGGGTGCGCTCCCCATCCCCCCGCTCTGAGAGGTCAGAACGCCTCTACTCCAAGGACGTAGGGTCATCACGATCCCGCTCCTCCCACAAAGACTCCCCTCGAACCACCATCATCAAGAAGTCCTCTAAAAGGTACTAAATCATCTAGATGTGTTTAAAACATTCTAAAAGTAACATTTCTATACTTTATTTTGATTGACATAGTCTTTGTGGTGGGCTAACTTCCTGTAACTTCCCCAAGACCATTGCAGTTTGGTTGTCCTGGTGTCCCTCTGACTGTCCGGTCTGTGTTTTCTCTCCCCCAGGTCTCCCTCGTTATCCCGCACGCCCAAACGGTCCCGGAGGTCACGCTCCAGAACACCCAAGAAATCCACCAAAAAATCCCGTTCAAAATCACGGTCCCCACACCGGTCCCACAAGAAATCAAAGAAGAGTAAACACTGACAAATCACCCACCCCTCGTTCTGAACCTCCTCCCTCTCCATCCCTCTGCTGTGATGTATAAATAAAAGAATGAACAGTGGCAGCTCAGTTCCCTGCCTGAATGTTCCTGTGAAGAAGAGGATGATTAAGATGAGAAATGGTTATGCACAGGTTGCCATGTTGAGACTCAATGGATCGAGCAATGTTGCCATGCAGGGTCTATTCTAAATGGATCCTTCCGGGTTGCCATGTTGGGTCTAAATGGATCCAGCGATGCTGTTTTATATTGTAAATAAATAAGTGTCCTGTCCACTCCCCCCACCGCCCAATGGGATTCATCCTCGTGGTAGACCACACCTGTACCCAGTGTGAAGATGACTAGTCTTATTTCCATGCTGTAGTTTTCTTTTTTGTAGTTCACAATTAATAAATATGATTCATTATATTATCTTGTTAAACTTTTTGCATTGTAAATCCAAAATGAAAGCTTCAGACAAGCCCTGGAAGTCCTCCCCCTGCTGTTTCAGTCCATTTCCCTCCATTTGGTACCTAATGATCTGTTAAGCACTGGTATTTATTTAACACATGGCTGTAATGGTAGTGAGTCCTACGTTTTCACAGTTGTCAAGCTGTGGTGGAGACGGAGGGAAACTAGAAAACATTTGCGGCTCTGAACTGTACATGACAATACTGAAAATATAGAACCCCAACTGTTTCAAATGTGTCATGGTGAGATTGTCCTTTGTAGAAATAAATGTACTATATGTTTATTGTAACTTAGACTACACATCTTTAAAGCAATAACAACCATTTGGACGTTTGAAATTATGATCACAGTGCATTGAGTTCACTCCATGCTGGGTGTAGAGACCCTAGACCTGTCAGTGGTTCGACTATGGTGGATATATGGACACTCAATCACGTTGAACTTTGAGGGGTTAGATGTCTTGATAAGTTGCCATGGTCAACAAGTAAATTGTATAACTATTATCTACTTTGCTTACACTTGAGCAAACAGAGATATGAGTATTGCTACAGAACTTTTACTAGCCACTAAAACGCATACTTTTTTTTATTATACTACATATCCACTAGATGTCAGTAAGAAGCTTTATAGTTCAGATATCTAGAGACTTGTGAAAATCCTGTATTTTGTCATTCATTTGTATGTTTATCTTTGAAGTTTGCCTACATCAACGTCTCGAGCACAGAAGGCAAGCCATTCATCCTCAGTCCCTCTGACGTGTTTCTGGGAAATAATAGATGTATAATGTGTTATGAAAGGGATCGCTTACACATTATCTCTCACTCGCTCTCTCTCTGGGGTTCCTACAACTGTAATTCATCTAACATATCGCTCACTATTTGTAGTGAGAAAGAACAATGGTCTTTGCCAGGATAGGATATGGGGTGTTTGCTGTGTAACCGTCCCACAGGGGGAGCCCCATGCTGAATGAATGATGTGCTGTCTGTTTCCCTTGGCCTTTATCTGGAATAGAGTCCTTGCTTGTTTAGAGCCCAGCATCTGTCCTCACAGATCCTCAGTGGGGTTTAGACCATGATACAATGGGAAACTGTCTCCATGATGTCGGATGTGTTGGGTCCCATCCATGTATACAATACAGAGGGCGGGAGAGAGGAGAGTGTGTCCTGCTGAGACACTGGCCATTAATGCTGTCTTTTGACAGAAGGCTTGGATGAGTCTCCTCTCAGGAAGTGCGAATCAAAAGAACAGATGTGATGATCTATAGAGGATGGCCCCATAAAGATAAGGGAAGACAGACTGTGCTTGTTTGTGTGGCCCCTTGGATAAAAACATGGGGACAAACGACTGATTCATACAACTCATTGGTTTGGAAGGAA
The DNA here is from genome assembly GCF_029448725.1 of Salvelinus fontinalis. Lineage (NCBI taxonomy): Eukaryota > Metazoa > Chordata > Actinopteri > Salmoniformes > Salmonidae > Salvelinus > Salvelinus fontinalis. The sequence goes on along the minus strand of NC_074689.1, from coordinate 18,024,752 downwards.
TAGTAAACTACAAAGGACACCTTTTAAAGCCTCTGATGTCTTGAGGTTTATGGAAGTATATAGACCCCTTGGAGAAGCAATTAATTACTGTTATATTGATACCTTGTTATGACGAGTGAATGGTGGTGATATGGCTGTATGGTTAAACGTGTATGATCTAGACTATGATCTATAGACCCATAGGCTAGACCGTAAAGCACCTGATATAAGACACATTGATGGAGTTATCGTTATGTTTTTACTTATATAAGTCATAGGCTACTTTGGAAAAGTCACATAACTTCCTATTTATAAACATGCAGTAAATACTGTACCTTGGCATCTACCCCTCTCCCGCCTCTACGCATTCCCACTCTGATCGAAAAAACACGTGCACTCAATGTGGATTCCGATAACATTTGAACGCAGAAGCAAAACTAATTTACCCAAGTAGCCTATCTTTATTTGCGCAAATTACCCACTAGTGGTAATGTGTTTGTCTGAAGAATTAGTTCGGCTAAAAAATAAAGCTCGCGCTTGGAAGCTGGAGTTCTACAACCGCACCTCTCCGTCTCGCGATCAAAGCTCTTGTCGCCTCTGCTCCCAGTAAAGGCGGTTGAAGGTCTTTAACGGGTAGGCTATTATGCCGCGTTCACGTACTATTGGAAACTCGGAACCTCAAAGCAAAAATGAACGTAAGTTATTTTCATGGAACTTCCTATTGGTTGGTTCTGATAGCCTACTTCCCAAGCGGGAAACTCGAGAATGGGATCACTTTTCTACAACGAGTTGGCAAGTTGAAAATGTCCGAGTTTTCTAGTTCCGACAAGCATATGAACGCGGCAGACCGGTGTTGTGGTTTCCCAGTGCGATGTTTACTGAACAGTGCGCCAGTCTCCGTTCGGCCTCGCGACCTAGGGCTGTTTTGTAACTGCTTTGATGTTTGCATACAAAAAGTATGACATGATTTGCTGAAGGTTTTTCATAGTTCAAGATAATACAACTTTTTATCGTTATGTTGGCTACAATAATCATGATGACAGTTTAGGAACTAGTCTACATGTGCGGGCGCAAGGTGAGACTTCGTGGAACGGGGAAATCGAAGGCTGCGCTATCCCCGGGACAGTTGAAAACTTAATAGAATACTACAGGCGAGAAAAATGGATGATAACAACAATGACAACGCTCGCTGCAAGTCGTCTGAGGATAACCACCGCGACTCACTAGTTGGTAGCGGGGCAACAGGCGATGTTGGAGCTGGAGGTCTGGAAGAAGTACAGCTGCATCTCACGTGCCTACCGGAGCGGTACATGATGGCCAAGTTCACCTTATCAGCCTATATGCTCTGCTGGGCAGCGCTGAAACTCTACCAGGTAAGATGGTCTCACTGAAACTTTCTAAATCACAATACAGTGGTGATGACCTATACACTCTGTTGCCCTTTTAGTTTATGAAAATCAAATCATTTTGAAAGGCCTATATGGTCGTTTTATTATTGCCCACACCCTCTGAATAATATACTGTACTTCTGAACTATATTGAGCCACTGGAATAAAATGATCCTAGTGTTTGCTTATATAAACCTCTTCAAAGTGTTTTGCAAAATGTATCCAGTTTTATGTTCTCAAATATGACCGCTGTATATTTTTCCTGGAGGCCTACGTTGGTATTGTTCAAACATGTCAAATTGCCGTGTGAGAAAAGCCTACTGGTGTATGGATACTTTCATTCACCATTCATACCGATAATGTTGAAGAAAAACAACAAGCCTATTCATAAACCAGATATCAATCTAAAATCTCCTGCAAGGGATGTCTTGTGTTTCCCAGTATTTCTCCCTCTTTTGTATTAAGTACCATGCATCCACACTCATAAAATGTGTTGCTATGGAAACTCCCTTTGGTTGGTTTTGCTGGGCTCCTGCATTCTGTTATTTTAACACGGGCCCCAATTATCAATGCATGGGAACGTTTCACAATTATCAATACGTGATCGTTTCACTCTTAACTAAGCCAACCCACTGAAACCCCCACACTTACCACAGTGAAGGGCAAGAGTATAAAATGTCCAAATATTTGGTTAGAGATTCTACATGGCACATTACAGTGTTATCTCTCTTAAATCTTAAAGGTTGGTGAAAAGCCATTCAAAGTACCATTCCAGGCTGCCAAAAGATTTCAATCAAAACCAATTAAAACCCGACAAGGAGCAACAGAAAGCTATGAAAAGTCCTGCCTTGACAAAGTAGTGATATATTGATAGTTGAATCATTGATTGATTAAGAGATTCCTAATTTTCTAGTCTTTGTCATGTTTGTCCCCGTCACTGGATAGAGAGAGAATCGTATTTGTGTTGGCTGGAAGTGCAGTTGGATTACAGGGCTGCCAGAGCAGACAGCTGTGGAAGTGAACTAAAGTGTCTCATGTGGTTGGGTTCCTCGGTGCTGTCCTGCCTGCCAACCCCTCAGCTTAACTGGCTCTTTAGACAGGATGCCAGTTGTCATGGTTGCAGTGCTAAGCAGCAGCATATAGGCCCTCATAAGCACACAATCCCATTCACCCAGGGGTAAAGCTATTAGGGTGCGTTCGACGTGGCATCCTATTCCCCTACGTAGTGCACTACTTTTGAACCACAGAGTAATGTACTATATATGGAATAGCCTGCCATTTGGGACGTAGACATAGAAAACACAACATAGAAAACACAACATAGAAAACACAACCCATAATAGATGTTTATCATGCAGAGTTAACACACACCACTTTTATTAGAATACAGCTATATTTTTAATCATGCAGTACCTGGGTTTATCCAAATAAAGTCACATTTTTCCAGAAATGTAATCATGGTTGGGTGTTATGGAAAAGTGTGATGCTTTTAACTATTTTCCATTTTGTTCTGTTTTGATGTCGGTGTTATCAGCATGACAATAGTGATATGTACTTACTGTATAGGACTGTATCCCAAATGACACCCTATGCCCTACAAAGTGCACTACTTTTGGCAAGAGCCTCATGGGCCCTGCCAAAGTAATGCAATATCAAGGGAATAGGGTGTCATTTGGGATGCATTCATAATGTTGGTCTGGAACATTTCCTCTGTCCCCAGGGAGGGGCTTGGATCCAGTTTGTCAGGTTCTTGACATTTGCATCGGTCCATTACCCCTCTCAAATACCCTCACAGTGACTCCTAGTTTATTAAAACGTTGTCAGCAGCCTTCTACTTCTGACTTTTGCCGTGTGATCAGCCCTATATTGGTTACTAAAGTGTATCAGAGAGGAATGCTCTGGAAAGGAGTAACAGATCCACTGCACATCAGGTTGACACAGCAGTTAGTCTTATAATAACACATGACAGTCAAAGGGTGTGTCAGTGTCAGGAAGGGATGGAGGCCGTAACACTTCTCTCCCTTCGGTGTAACTAACATCACTGTGGATTCGCCCCCAGATTCCCCCTGTATCAGGGCAAGCAAAGTCTTGTCCCAGAAGTCTCCCTAGGGCTCCCTCTACCATTCCTCACGGTGCAAGGAGTAACCACGGACACCAAGCCCAGACAAACACACCACACACACACACGCACACACACACACACACACACACACACACACACACACACACACACACACACACACACACACACACACACACACACACACACACACACACACACACATACACACACACACACATACAAAAAAAACATACACACACACACACACACGCACAAAAACACACACACACACACTAAGCCCAACCCCAGAGCCAGTCTCATCTCAACTCATGCACAGATTCAGCTCTTCTTATCACATCAAACTCTTTAGTTCACTTTGAACTGGCTCCTCCCTGAATTCCTAAGGTTATTATGGCTATGAGATATGAGATATGGTAATTGGGCAGGTGTGCACTGCGCATCGCCTAATTCACTGGTACGATCTGTCAAAATCAAAGGTATATGAATCAGGGTTTTTTTGGTACAAAAAATATATATACAGGACAGGTAATTATAATTATGTAATAATACAGATAACTGCCAAAATAAAGGAAACACTTGAGGAAATGAGAGATAAAAAGCTTCCACACAGGCTTAGTTCCTAAGTTAATTAAGCAATTAACATCTCATCATGTTTTTTTTATTTAAAAAAAATATTTTACCCATTTTTCTCCCCAATTTCGTGGTATCCAGTTGATAGTTACATTCTTGTCTCATCGCTGCAACTCCCGTACGGACTCGGGAGAGGCGAAGGTCGAGAGCAGTGAGTCCTCCGAAACACAACCCAGCCTTAGACCACTGTACCACTCAGGAGGCCATCCCATCATGCTTAGGGTCATGTATAAAAATGGCCAGTTGCCCATTATTTTGGCTACCATGGCTAGAAGAAGAGATCTGTGTCTTTGAAAGAGGGGTCTCAAAGGAGTTTAGGGGGGGGGGGGGGGTAAAAGGTGTGTGTGTGTGTCTCAGTCACCAGATCTCAACCCAATTGAACACTTATGGGAGATTCTGGAGTGGTGCTTGATACAGCGATTTCCACCACCATCAACAAAACACCAAAATTATTGAATTTCTCATAGAAGAAGGGTGTCACATCCCTCCAATGGAGTTCCAGACACCTGTTGAATCTATCCCAAGGCGCATTGAATCTGTTCTGGCTCGTGGCCCAACGCCCTATTAAGACACTTTATGTTGGTGTTTCCTTTATTTTGGCAGTTAACTGTGTATTTGTAATGTACACATGTGAAGTGTTTGTGCCTTCTTGCTATGGTGATGGCCTACCTCCTTGCCCAAACTGCTGAGGTTAAAGCCCCTCCCCCCTGTTGTAGTCAGGGCTGGTAACCCGGCAAGTCCAGATGGTTCTGGAATGTGTTGGTTTGATTAGAAGGTAGGATTCAGTTTTAAAAAGCCACTATAGGTCCCAGTTTGAGAGGAGAGGTGGTGGATCCCAGGTCACACATCTTAGTGCCACAACATGCCCTCTGTGACATAACAAGCTGGGAGAGGTCAGAGGTCAAGAGTGTTGTGACCTTGTCTCAGGTCTGCTGGTCTCATAAACTCTGTCAGTTAAGGACACACACACACACACACACACACACACACACACACACACACACACACACACACACACACACACACACACACACACACACACACACACACACACACACACACACACACACACACACACACACACACACACACACACACAGAGAGAGGGTGGCCAGGTAGGTCAAAACACACACACATGAACATTTTTTATAGTCACTTGACATAACGGGCAGTAGCCCATATGTTAGCAACCAGTCAGGAAACAAGGACTTGATCATCACCTTTGATGATTTGGGTTCAGTGGCAACAATGGTATTGATGTCATCCTTCTGGAGGTCATTTATGTCATAAGGAAGTACTTCAGGCAGGCACTTCCTCTTACACACCAGTGTTGTGGCGACGGACAACGTGATTTTAATTTACCGGCCATTTGAGAAATTTCCCGGATGCATATGCATTGGGTGCATAATCTATTAGAGCATCCACCCACAGTGCTCAGAATGACAGAAATGATCACACTCTGATCTGTTTCACCTGTCTTGTGCTTTTCTCCACCCCCCACCAGGTGTCTACCATTTTTACCCATTATCCCGTGTATTTATACCTGCATTTTATGTTTGTCTGTTGTAAGTTGGTCTTGTATTGTCAGGTCGTCCCAGCGTGTTTCCTGGGTTTCCCTGCGCTCTAGTTTTTTGTTTCTAGCTTTTCCTGTTCTGACCTTTCTGCCTGCCCTGAGCCTGCCTGCTGTTCTGTACCTACCTGATTCTGATGTGGTTTATGAACTTCTGCCTGCCCTGACCCTGAGCCTGTCTGCTGTCCAGTACCTGTCGGACTCTGATCTGGTTTATGAACTTCTGCCTGCCCTGACCCTGAGCCTGTCTGCTGTCCAGTACCCGTCGGACTCTGATCTGGTGACGAACCTCTGCCTGTCCTTGACCTGCCCTTTGCCTGCTGTCCATGTTATAATAGATCCCAGATCTGAGAACTGAACCATCCGCCTCCTGTGTCGGCATCTGGGTCTTTTCCTGAGTTCTGATAGAAATCACATTTAGATTCTGGTAATGCATCTTAACAGAACATGCAAGTCATGTAATGAAGCAGCCAATAAAACATCATTTTCAAACATCTGCCAAAATGCAATTTGCGGGAAAATGCCATTCCTAACAGCACAGCTGGGAAAACACCATTCCTAACAGCACAGCTGGGAAAACGCCATTCCTAACAGCGCACCTGGGAAAACGCCATTCCTAACAGCACAGCTGGGAAAACGCCATTCCTAACAGCACAGCTGGGAAAACGCCATTCCTAACAGCACAGCTGGGAAAACGCCATTCCTAACAGCACAGCTGGGAAAACGCCATTCCTAACAGCACAGCTGGGAAAACGCCATTCCTAACAGCACAGCTGGGAAAACGCCATTCCTAACAGCACAGCTGGGAAAACGCCATTCCTAACAGCACACCTGGGAAAACGCCATTCCTAACAGCGCACCTGGGAAAATGCCATTCCTAACAGCACAGCTGGGAAAACGCCATTCCTAACAGCGCACCTGGGAAAATGCCATTCCTAACAGCACAGCTGGGAAAACGCCATTCCTAACAGCACAGCTGGGAAAACGCCATTCCTAACAGCACACCTGGGAAAACGCCATTCCTAACAGCACAGCTGGGAAAACGCCATTCCTAACAGCGCACCTGGGAAAACGCCATTCCTAACAGCACAGCTGGGAAAACGCCATTCCTAACAGCACACCTGGGAAAACGCCATTCCTAACAGCACAGCTGGGAAAACGCCATTCCTAACAGCACACCTGGGAAAACGCCATTCCTAACAGCACACCTGGGAAAACGCCATTCCTAACAGCACACCTGGGAAAACGCCATTCCTAACAGCGCACGTGATAGCGGTTCCATATGTGACAGAAATGGAAATCTCTGTTGGAAACTTAGAGGGGGAATCTAAAGATTCAACCAGTAGGGTTGACTAGGATTGTTCATTTGGCTTCTGGACAACGTAAATAAGGTATGAAAACCAATAGAACAGGAGAGAAATGGCATAGCGGTGGGTCCAATAGGGAAGTAAATGGAAATACATTAGCCAGAATTATATAATTACTCCCGTCTATACAGAAATACATGAAATTATTCAATATACGTCACTAGAAAGCATGACTTAGCCACAGCTGAATCAAGGATCATTAGCTTCTTTAAATATTTTTGCTGTGGATTGTTTCAAATCACAAGCTCGTAGGCCTCTGGCTATTTGGGAAGCCTGCGATTTGGGCAGTGTGTGTGGCAAAAGGCCTTGCTGACTATTGAGGTGCGGCTGTCAGTGAAAAGCATCTAAAACATGTGTGAAGATAATGTGTCTTGAGTATAATTTAAAATGTTACGGCAAGAAGGGGAGGTGTGGCGAAGATATAGGAAAGTCTCTCTCCAGAATGACTCAGCTGTCTCCCGCCAATTCTAGTGCATTCATTATTTAATTGAGTGAATTGTTTGCCCATAGATTTGACATTTTTATCAATTCCCCATTACATATATCACCGGTAGTAAATGTAACCATTAATGCATGTCATTTGGTTACTTACATTTATGTTAATGTATGTATTAATTGCAGTCATTTCTCATCCTCAAACTGGAAATGTTGTTTGCAGCGTTCACAACCTGCTACACTGGTGAGAAACATGTTTTGGTTTATTTCATAACCATCATTTAAGTGATTTCTTTTGTTTGGTGTACTCCATGTGAGCAATGAGCATGTGTCTGGTTTCTCTGTCCTGATAATGTTGAGGGAGCACGCTCGCCAGAGCGCTCATAGAGGTACCTGGCCTGCTGCAAATTATAATATACTACAACTATAGTTCCTCACAGTAAGCTATTTGAAAAACATTTTCAACAAGCTCTCACTGGATAATCACCAATCCTCGGTGTGAAAGAGCTAGTTGTAGGCCTACAGGCTATGAGTTCCATGCTCTAATTTCTTTAGCCGCCAATCGGATCACAGTGTATCATTGTGTCCATATGACAGAGGCTGGTGATCTTGCATTAGTTGATTTTTCTCATTTTAATTCAGATATTAATGATTAACCACATGACAATGATTCTGAAAAACTCAAACTTTATTATTGATATGAAACTGTTCCATAAAAATGTGCATATGAAAATCATAACTGGCACACAGAATGGTAGAAATCGTGGAATAAATTGTAAGCTTCTCCAAACTTGGGGCGGCAGGTAGCCTAATGGTTAGAGTGTTGGGCCAGTAACCAAAAGGTAGCTGGATCGAATCCTAGAGCTGACAAGGTAAAAATCTGTTGTTATGCCCCTGAACAAGGCAGTTAACCCACTGTCCTAGGCTGTCATTGTAAATAAGAATTTGTTCTTAACTGACTTGCCTAGTTAAATAAAGGTTAAATAAATATCTTGAAACTCACGCTCCTCCAATGAAGTCTTTATAAAAGAATTGCCTCCATGCTTCTATGATTTTTCCTATAGGCTACTTTGAAGCAAGGTAAGACATGCCTCATAATATGAAATAAAACATTCAAACAATTAAGTATGTTTTCAAAATGCATACTGCTTCCAGCTCACATTGTAAAGTGGTGGGTAAACATGCTGATAGCCTATTGTCTGCACTTGAATGGTGAAAGGGAGGTGGCCTTCAATTACCAGTTGAGAAATAAAAATAGTATCTCTTTTTAATCGTGCACCAAAACTGTTTCGAACATGCAATTGCATTTAGAATTGTTGTGTAATGAATGGGCTTATAATAGCTTGTTTTACTCCAGCAGCAACCAGCTGAGAAGCTGCAGGAGAAATCCCACTCAAAATAGGCTCTGTATGCTGTGCGTAGGTGATGGATAAGATACAACGAAAATACACGCAATGTATTTACATCGACTGGTATTTCCATCAATGAATAAAAAGCATTAAAAAGCATTTTGCTAGGGGATTTTTCTTCTCCCGGTCATTTTGGCCGGCAGCAGTTTTATTTATCAGTTTTTCACCTTTTTTATTGGCCACAAGCCGGCAATTGCCGGATAATGGAAACTCTGTTGCACTCACATGCAAGCACGCCGGCCCCCCACCACAGAAGTTCTATGCAGGTTTGATGTGCAGTAGCTGCCTCTCTGGTGCAGCATGGGAAATCCCAGCAGGGACACAACTAGTTCTCACTGCAGCATCATGAAAATGCAAAACATCCCATCAGAATTAAATGAATGCCTATACACTCCGGATATATATGAAGTTAATCTTTATTAGGCAGACTGAAAGATCTTTTTGTTGGGCTCTGTCTGCCATTTTATGATTCACTGCGTGGAGTCCTACTCAGCTGCTTCATTGTATGGCAACCTATTCCCTACCTAGTGCACTACTTTTGACCAGAGCCGTATGGAGCCTGGTCAAAAGTAGTGCACTATAAAGTGAATATGTTGCCATTTGGGCCGCACACATTGTGTGAAGAAGGATACCTCAGGCCTGTTTTACTGAGACAGACTTCCCTCAGCATCAAAGTGGCAGTAAACGCAACATATGCTACGGTTAGTTTAGCTTGTCTTCTGAAGTGAGATGATGAGGTTTATGTGCAGTTTTTTTATTAGGCTACCCACTTCTCCTTCTAGCACTTCTGAAAGGTCAGGGATGCTAACTGAAAGAATAGACATAACCTACTGTATTTATGACGCCATAAGTAACTGGCCTGGCAGTGTACCAATTTCAAACTCATGCATGTTGCTGTTGTAGACAAATGACTAAACCTAAGGACCACTGGGCAGCACACAACCTCTAATGCGTTGTTCTCTTCTACCTCTTCATAGAGACTACGATGCACTCCTGCCACTCAACAGGTGAAACAGGTAAGGAATGCCATTTTCATTTGATTTGGTAGATATTAACATCCATTTCAATGGACATCTTCCTGTTCCCCCACATAATGTATGCTTTTCAAAAGGTACCCTATTCCCTATATATTGTACTACTTTTCACCAGGGCCCATAGGGTTCTGTAGTGCACTATATCGAGAATAGGGTGTCATTTGGGAAGCACCCAATGTAAACCCTTTTTGATTGCACTTTTACGGCAGTGGGCTAAATCAGAGTCTGATTCTTGGTAGTCTTAAACAAATCTACTTTGAAGCAAAAGTATACACCTCACACACATGGTTATGGGCTTAAAGAAAGAAGACGCCTGTACCATGTCAGATATAGACTTGAAATCTTTTCAACTTTGAGTTTTTATTGCAATATTCCACTTTATATACATCACAGAAGACTGAAAAATAACTAAACGGTTTGACATAGAAACACTGGATTTTCGGCTTTAAAAAATGTGTTTATTCATTAAGATATTATGAAAAAATATTAATACCATTCCACCAATGTTACCTTAAACTTCTCTGCAACTTCTCTGCAACTTCCAGCACATGTTTACTGTGAACACTGAGGCTGTATCCACCTTAAGTTACAGTTTTAACAGTGGTTAACCTGTTTATCCACTTGTCATTCAGACAAGGAGGTAACTGAAATTTATGTTGTGTTGTTTGATGCAAGAAACCACTTTACAAAATAAAATGCATTATTGTAACCTTACCGCTATTTCAGACAATCAGACAAAATATGATACCGTCTACCTATTGGCTACTTAAGCCTGTGTCAAAATACAACACTGCCCCTTTAAGACAAAAAAAAGCTCTTCACCTGACTCGCTTTTCAAAGATGTCTGGAAATGTACACGTTTTGTGCTATTGTAGGAAGCAATCACTCCCCTATTACTGACTACAAATGATCTATAACTGGGCTAATAACTCACTAACTAGCAAATGATATGAACAAATGTGCACACGTGGCTACATGCAGGTCTCGTTTGATCTCAAAACAAGTACATCTACTCACGACCGCTCATGCTGGTAACACAGTTCAGTTCAAGGTGAATGGTAAAGATCCATATATGGCAATGGTCTATTTGCATAAAGGCTTACTGCAACTCTGATTGGTTATGCAGTACAGGTCTGTGTAGAGTACGGGCGTCCGTGTCATTGCAATAGAATTCTACTCCAATGTGCTCTGCCTATAACAAAATCTCTTGCATAGTTAGTTTTGCATACTAAGTCTGGCATAGTTTGCGCCTGCAGGCGCACGCAGCTTAGAGGGAACATTGCATTCCTCCCATGAGGCCACTAGAGGGAGCTTTGATCATTCGACTGCAGGAAAGGGGTCTACTAAGGTCTGTATCTTCAGTATGAACAGCTCTGGTATCATAAGAATTGGAACATTGAGATGCTGGTGAATGTTTTGCTTCAGAGTACAGCACACAAAGAGATCAGAGGTGTGTTTGAATAGCGAATGTAATGCGTATAAAAGGAAGGGCTGGGTTACTTATTGATGACTTCTAGTCAACTACACTCTAGCTATCTTGGATGGGAAGTCTACAATTTCAAGTTCTAGCTTGTTTGTTTGTCATGAGCTTGTGTCATGAAATATCCGTGTTAAACTAAATATGGTATCAACTCGAACTGGAAGGATGGAATCATGGCACACACATACACACACACACACACACACACACACACACACACACACACACACACACACACACACACACACACACACACACACACACACACACACACACACACACACACACACACACACACACACATGGCTTTTTCACACCCCTTTTCACCTCAACCCAGGAAGGAACAGGTTTCTTCAGACATTTGTTTCTAACTGCTCACTGTTCTCTTTTGTTTATAAAAACAACATTCACCCGTCCCAACAATCACCCGTCCCAACAATCACAACAACAATCACAACAGTGGATGGAAGGGATTTGATTTCACATATTGTCAGCAGACACCAGCCTGTTTGGATGCACTGAAAGTATTTGTGTTTTCTCTCTACCTGTCTGTTTGCTGGATCTTTGGCTAATGCCTTCTAAATGTCGACTTCAAAGACTCACGTGGCTTCAAATAGCCACTGCATAGTTAGAACCATATGCTTACAGTATTATGCCGGTCTGAGATTTTCATGCTGGGGCGTTTACAGTATTTAACCCCTTAATAAATACTGAAGCAAGGGGTTTGTATAATGAGCTCCCAGTAATGTTCACAGAGACTTTGCCCTCGTGGAGATCTGAAAAGGCCAACTCTTGTTTCATAGTACAAGGTACAAAGTGGAGAGAATTCAGTGAAATTGGCTTTTGTAAGCTCTCTGAAAAGGAACATCCTATTGCCCTTTCTCTTTGTTGCCGAGGCACCTTTGCTAAGCAGAGCTGTACAATAAAAGTGTGTGCGTGTGTGTGTGTGCGTGCTGTGCTGAACGAGGGGTTGAAATCGGCTCCAGTAACCATGACCCAGAGCTGAACCTAAAACTCTGAAATCTGTCAGCAACCGTTCCGCTTGCTAGCAGTCTTCCGGGGACATGGATTTACCGTGCCAACGCAAACCAAAGCCCGGGCAATGCTTTCAAAGGACCGTTCTGGGTAAAACGTGGAACCTGTGTAATTTACACTGTCATGGCCCAGTGAGGGAGCTGCTGCTGGGGAGACAACTAGGGGTTAAATAAATTCCACCACAATGCTCTCAGATGCTTTCTGAAACTACACCACAGCTATAATAAATACTCTCAGAGCACCAATGGTCACTCTTTGTACACATTAATGTTTGCGATTCATCAGTAGACTGCTAGGCTCTGGGGGCTTTGGTTCTGTAGAAGGATTACTTACTGAGGTCTCTTTTCTCTGAGCCAATTAGTCTAGCTTTTAAAACCAGATCAAACACTGGCTTTCAATGGCTGTTAATTCTTAGAAACTATTTACAACCCTAACCTTAGCCAGGCAACTCCTATGTCACTTTCAAAACTTTCTAGCTAGACTGCCTTCAGAATTGAAGAAGCTGACATGTTTACTTCGCTAATGTTCGCCACACAGCTTTGCTTGAACAGTAGTTGTTGTTCACATGGCTGCATTCACTGGGTTATTAGAGGGGGGAAACTGAAATAACAGCCATCTGAACGCTGACCGACTGGGCCAGTCTTCACCGTCTGCTGCCAAGAGCGTCCCTTTCTACCCAATAGAATGACACTTTACTTTTCCAGACTGGCATGCCCCCCACCCCTCTCTCTCTCTCTCTCTCTCTCTCTCTCTCTCTCTCTCTCTCTCTCTCTCTCTCTCTCTCTCTCTCTCTCTCTCTCTCTCTCTCTCCTCTCTCTCTCTCTCTCTCTCTCTCTCTCTCTCTCTCTCTCTCTCTCTCTCTCTCTCTCTCTCTCTCTCTCTCTCTCTCTCTCTCTCAATTCAATTCAATTCAATTCAATTTGCTTTATTGGCATGACGTAACAATGTACATATTGCCAAAGCTTATTTACAATATAAAAATGAGAATCAAAATGGTCAACGGGACAACAGTAAAAAACAAAATCTAAGTGTCAAAATAACCATACATTCAACAATAACAATAAACATACAGTAGTCTCTCTCTCTCTCTCTCTCTCTCTCTCTCTCTCTCTCTCTCTCTCTCTCTCTCTCTCTCTCTCTCTCTCTCTCTCTCTCTCTCTCTCTCTCTCTCTCTCTCTCTCTCTCTCTCTCTCTCTCTCTCTCGGCTGGCTGGGAGGGGGGGATCTGGACTCTGCTGTGAGGTTTATAGTGGGGCTTCAATCAGTGTCCATCCCAGACACATTGTCCAAGCTAGGCCGTTCCTGCCACTGCCAGCAGTCAGCAGTACCCCCACTGCTTTTCTCAAGGGAATCGGATCAAGTTTGAGCTCTATGCATTTGGTTAGCTGCTACAGTCTAAGCCGTTTACAGGGGCACAGAACTGGGCCTCTGTGTCAGCCACATCAAGCCCCTACAGAGCCAACTAAACTTGAATGGACACTGAATTGACCAATAGAGAGCAAGTTTACTGGAGGTGCCCTTACAATCAATGGCCCTGATTGGTGAAACAGGTGCAGGTCTTGGTCTTTGGATGTCTTCTGTCAGAAAACATTGTAAATGTGTCTTGGTAATGTACAATACCACTATTCCGTACTTTATGTTAAGGTTGATGAGGACAGATATTTCCACATCCTTCCTGGTAGACAGGCTGAGTTTGCACTTTCCCTTTAGTCTTCAAGAGGAAAGTAGTAAGTAGTCTCTGGAGAGTCACCCACCTGCTGCTGTATCTTACAAGCGCTAACAGTCTCTCACCTGGATCTGCTTCCAGTGTGAGAAAGGGAAGTGACACACACACACACATACACTGACCCACATACTATCACCCACAAAACCAGCTGGTCCTCTTCTATCCTGCAAACTTCTTTTCTCAGAGACTTAATTGCTGGCCAGCCTAGCCTCCACCACCAACCCTCCCTCCCTCTCTTTTTTCCCTCTTGTGTTTCTCTGGGGTTGGGCTCGCTGCCTCCGGAGACGACACAGGCTGTAGCATTAGTGCTGCTGTCTGTTTGTGTGAGTTTGAGCTGCCTCCGTGCCGTGAGAGGGACTGTCTGTCTATCTGCTGGAATGAATGCTCTGCTTGGGTGTGTTGGAATTCCAGAGCTAGCCTAGCGACCTTGCTAGTAGCCACCTAGCCTCACGTTTCCCTGTGTCTTGCTGGCTGTCAAAGGATGTCACAGCAGCACTACTATGGCTCAGGTGAGAACACTTTCACAGAACAGCTGGCTTCACTCAACTCAGGAAAATGGAGGGAATGTTTAGAGCTGTGGAAAGAAGGAAAGCGTTTTTTGGGGGGGATTTAGTGAACCCTGTTCTCCTGAGAACAGAGGGAGCTGCTGAAGTTCTGTAATATCTTGTTAGTTCCAGGTGATCAGTGTTGTCATAGTGGGATGGTTTAAAGCAGTCCAGGGTGACTTTGTGTGTGGCTGCGGAGCTCAGAGTACTTCACTAAGTCAGCCAGGCTTTTGGGTTCCGTCATCTACAGTCATTACATCTTATGATGATCTAGATGTTAAACCTTTCTTATTAATAATAGCAACAGCTGCTGGTTTCTTTTGTGTGTGGAAAGTGTTATAAATGAACTAATGTGTAACTGTGTTTGTCTCAACCGATTTAGTTTACCTCCATCTGTGTACATCCATCTGTGTACATCCATTTGTGTACATGTGTGTGTGTGTACATGTGTGAGTGGAAGGTTTGATGCCTTGGTGTTTGTGGTTGTGTGTGTGTGCAGCCGTGTTTGAGTGAGAGAGACCGGCCTGTGTTAGGTGTGAGTTCAGGGTGATGGTCTGCGTTGATGATGTTGTTAGCTGGTCCGTATGTTTTTTCCTCCTCGCCTGTGATGCTTAACTATGTGTGTGATGTGTGTGTGGTGTTCTGAGAACTCTGTGTGCACTTACTTACACACTGTGATCGTTAAATCACAGTCCAGAGGCGAATCCCTCACATTCCTCTCATACAAGAGGGTCAAAGGGGTGATCTATTGGCCATGCAGGCTTTAATACTGTTGACACAGGGCAGATATCCAGGAATTGTTCAAATTTCACTTGCATTAGAAGGCTCAGACAAGGAGAGGATGGGAGGACTGCTGGACAGAAGTCTGTGTCCCATGCTTTCAACCATCATGCCCAGGTGTCTGTGCGTGTGTGCGTGTGTGTGCGTGTGTGCGGGCGTGTGTGTGTGCGTGCGTGCGTGCGTGTGTGGGTTCTTCTATCCTTGAGGGGATCTAAAATCCCCAAAAGTATAGTAAAACAAGGAAAATTCTCCCTTGTGGGGACATTTCCCACGTCCCCATGCGGACAAAGCCTATTTTAAGTTTAGGGGTTAGGTTTAGGGTTAGAGTTACAATTAGGGTAAGGGCAGGGGTTAGGTTTAGGGTTAGGAGTTAGGTTTAGGGTTACGGGTTAAATTTAGGGTTAGGAGTTAGGGTTAGGGTTACGGGTTAAGTTTAGGGCTACGGTTATGGTAACGGGTTAGGATTAGGGGTTAGGGAAAATAGGATTTTGAATGGAAATTAATTTGAGGCTAGAAGAACATAACGTGTGTGTGTGTGTGTGTGCATGTGTGTGTGTGTTGTGTCTGAGACTGTGTGTTTGTGTGGCTCAGTTGGTAGAGCATAGCGTTTGCAACGCCAGTGTTGTCAGTTTGATTCCCATGCGGGACCAGTACATAAAATCATGCACTCACTACTGTAAATGGCTCTGGATAAGTGTCTGCTACATGTAGTGTTGAGAAGTTCATGTTAGCAGAATATTTGGATGGTAGTAAAGCTGTGTACATTCATGCTGTGTGTTGCTATGCCCATATCATTACTGCCCTTTAAAGTCAAGAGCTCCAGGTTCAAATTCTGGTTTTATCCACATAGAATATCCATCTTCATTATGTCATATTAAATTACTTTAGAATAGCTTCACAGAATAACATAGGTGAAATAGAGACCTGAAGAATACTAATACTAAAGTAGATACCAAGAAAAAATACCAAAGCTAATTAAACATTTCCATGTGAGTTCCAGGACTTGGGCAAAAAGCTGGCTCATCTCCTTGCACAAACAACACACACACACACACACACACACACACACACGCACACTAGGGCTGCACGATATGGGCAAAAAAAATCGAATTGCGTTTTTTATAACCAAATATCGCGATTTCACTTTCGATATAGATCAAAACTTTTAGGTGATTGGTTGGAATCATAGAAATAGATTGATTGATATTAAGAAGCAAAGTGGGAAGCAGCATCGTTCTGTTGACTGCATTGGACCAAACAGAACGCAAACTTTTAGTGAATCTAACACATAGGAGGAGGGACTGCGGCTGCTTGAGTGACAGGGGGCGGGGCTTGGTGTGTATGTGGGAAGCAGGAGAGAGAGAGAGAGAGATGGGGGGGCATGCCACGCACGCACGCACACGCGCATACGCACACACACACACACACACACACACACACACACACACACACACACACACACACACACACACGTACACATACACATACACATACACACACACACACACACACACACCTCCCAAGTGATGTTGTGGTCCAGTGGTCAATCCCCTTAGTGTGTGGTCACTGGCGCGGACAGCGGCCTCATGGAGCTGGCACGGTCAGGGACTGCCTGGCCAAGTATGACATCACCCCACCGGTTACTGGGGTCCGCTACCGGTCAGCCCAGCACTGTTGAGCTGTCAACAGGGAGGGGGGAGGCACCAGGGGTCATGGAGAGGGTCCGGGATTACATCTGTCCCAGGCCAAGCTGTGGAGTAGGTTACCTGGGGTGTCTAATAATGCAGAGACCCTCCCTCTCCACCTATGGGCTTTCAGGTTCGCTAGCATGTGCTCATGAACCCACTATGCATGGAAATTGGGCCACTCTGGTTCCCAACGTCTGAATGTACTCAACTTTCCATTTCCTGTCTGTTTTGATTTGATTTATTAGAATCCCCATTAGACGAAGCCAATGGCAACAGCTAGTCTTACTGGGGTCCGACACATAACAAAAAATATATTACAGACAAAAGATTTTACAATTTGCATGCATTTTTCTCTATGTTGTAGGTCAGGGTTAGGGGTCAGATGTCAGGTTTAGGAGGGCAGAGGTCAAAGGTGACAAGGCTCAAAGCAGACCAGTGACATCACTGCATGAAGAACACACACACACACACACACATACATACAGTTGAAGTCAGAAGTTTACATACAACTTAGCCACATACATTTAAACTCGGTTTTTCACAATTCCTGACATTTAATCCTTGTAAAAATACCCTGTCTTAGGTCAGGTAGGATCACCACTTTATTTTAAGAATGTGAAATGTCAAAATAATAGAAGAGATAATTATTTATTTCAGCTTTTATTTCTTTCATCACATTCCCAGTGGTTCAGAAGTTTACATGCACTCAATTAATATTTGGTAGCGTTGCCTTTAAATTGTTTAACTTGGGTCAAACGTTTCGGGTAGCCTTCCACAAGCTTCCCACAATAAGTTGGGTGAATTTTGGCCCATTCCTCCTGACAGAGCTGGTGTAACTGAGTCAGGTTTGTAGGCCTCCTTGCTCACACACGCTTTTTCAGTTCTGCCCACACATTTTCTATAGGATTGAGGTCAGGGCTTTGTGATGGCCACTCCAATACCTTGACTTTGTTGTCCTTAAGCCATTTTGCCACAACTTTGAAAGTATGCTTGGGGTCATTGTCATTTGTGACCAAGTTTTAACTTCCTGACCGATGTCTTGAGATGTTGCTTCAATATATCCACATAATTGTCCTCCCTCATGATGCCATCTATTTTGTGAAGTGCACCAGTCCCTCCTGCAGCAAAGCACCTGTCACGATCATCAAAGGGAGAGAGAGAGGACCAAGGCGCAGCGTGTGCAAAATACATCTTCTCTTTATTATGAAGATGAACACGAAACAAAACACTTATACAAACTATACAAAACAACCGTGACGCTACAAACGAAAGTGCACACACAAGCTACTTACGTTCAACATAGACAATTCCCCACAAACAGCTAAAGCCTATGGTTGCCTTAAATATGGCTCCCAATCAGAGACAACAATAACCAGCTGTCTCTAATTGAGACCCAATTCAGGCAACCATAGACTTTCCTAGATACCTACACTCAACCATAGACACAGCTAGACTACTATACTAAACATAAACCCAACTACTCTAATAAACCCCCTAAACCTTACAACCACCCTAGACACTACAACAACACATACATTCACCATGTCACTCCCTGACCTAACTAAAATAATTAAGAAAACAAAGAAAACTAAGGCCAGGGTGTGACAGCACCCCCACAACATGATGCTGCCACCCCCATGCTTCACGGTTGGGATGGTGATCTTTGGCTTACAAGTGTCCCCCTTTTTCCTCCAAACATAACGATGGTCATTATGGCCAAACAGTTATATTTTTATTTCATCAGACCAGAGGACATTTCTCCAAAAAGTATGATCTTTGTCCCCATGTGCAGTTGCAAACCATAGTCTGGCTTTTTTATGGTGGTTTTGGAGCAGTGGCTTTTTCCTTGCTGAGTGGCCTTTTAGGTTATGTCGATATAGGACTTGTTTTAATGTGGATATAGATACTATTGTACCTGTTTCCTCCATCATCTTCACAAGGTCCTTTGCTGTTATTCTGGGATTGATTTGCACTTTTCTCACCAAAGTACGTTCATCTCTAGGAGACAGAACGTGTCTCCTTCCTGAGCGGTATGACGGCTGCGTGGTTCTATGGTGTTTATACTTGCGTACTATTGTTTATACAGATGAACGTGGTACCTTCAGGCGTTTGGAAATTGCTCCCAAGGATGAACCAGACTTGTGGAGGTCTACAATTTATTTTCTGAGGTCTTGGCTGATTTCTTTTGATTTTCCCATGATGTGAAGCAAAGAGGCAATGAGTTTGAAGGTAGGCCTTGAAATACATCCACAGGTACACCTCCAATTGACTCAAATGATGTCAATTAGCCTATCAGAAGCTTCTAAAGCCATGACATAATTTTCTGGAATTTTCCAAGCTGTTTAAAGGCACGGTCAACTTAGTGTATGTAAACTTCTGACCCACTAGAATTGTGATACAGTGAATTATAAGTGAAATAATCTGTCTGTAAACAATTGTTGGAAAATTGACTTGTGTCATGCACAAAGTAGATGTACTAACCAACAAAAGTTGTGTGTGTTTGTGTGTGTATCTGCATGCATATGTGCTCTGCGTCTGTGTGTGTGTGTGTGTGTGTGTATGTGTGTGTGTGTGTGTGTGTGTGTGTGTGTGTGTGTGTGTGTGTGTGTGTGTGTGTGTGTGTGTGTGTGTGTACGTGTTTGTACAGTCACACAGACTAACTGGTTCCCACAGGTCAGTGTGAGCCTACATCACAGTAGCAATGGTCTGGTCTCCTCTGCTTCCTCCCTCTCCCCTATACTGTACCACTAATAGCAGACCTGTTCTCTACCAGGCCTCCCCAAGCCTCTATAGCTCCAATTAAACCTCCCCTCAGGGGTCAGAGGTTAGGGTAGACTGTGACCACACTAACCCTACAGTCACTGGGCTGCATTCACTACCCTTTGTTTTATTTTGCCTCTGTGCTATTTCAGGCCTGTGTATGGCTGTATGATTGCATGTTAATGGGGCCTGACCAGGAAGTACCAGAGTGTAGAGTTATTTTCTACAGTTAACTCCTAACTGACAATAAATCTCTCGCTTTTACATGGAAATGATGGGGAAACAACTTCAATTCAACCAGTTGATGACCAGTGGGCTGCCTCTTCCCATGGTCTTGTTCTCACAGGTTCTAGCTAGGGAGGCAAATAGATGGAAGCTGCACCTAGACATCCAACAGGCATTATTACAATCTAGCTATCCCATGTAAAACATCTCCTTTCTGTGGCCTAGCCAGGAACTCAGCGGTTTGTGGACCTGCAGAAATTTGGGTGGGCAAAAAAAACATACAAAACATCCCGGAAGAGTGAATGTCATTCCAGTCCATCTGTCCTGTTATATTTCATCCAATCTGACTAAGCCAGTGCACCGCTTGCTATGAATGATTTGTTTGCGTGTTAGGTAAAAAGACAAATAATGTCCTGTTTGGAACACTGACAATTAAAGAGCATAAACATAAATCAAAATTCAATCTGATTGGGTTGGCCTAGCTCCCCAGTGGGACCACCCAGGCCCACCGTGCCAACGTCCATATCTCCTGGGTAGATAATGAGATATCAGACTTGTATAAACTAGCTCTCCTTCCGCTGCTTCAAACACAGCCCCAGGTCACAATACACCTCCCAACCAGATTTACCTCAGCTGTCTGAAACAGAGCATGCAGGACAGATGGTGGTTGTTTGATTGCCCGAATTCCCTTTGATGGGGTTTGATTATTTGGGGTTATGTATGGTAGAAAGCAGCGAGTTAAGTGAAACCAGTTTAGTCTGAAGAGAGAAGCGAGTACAGTGAACCTGGTACTTTGGCTGAGCCAGGGGGCTGATTCTTTTCTCGCCATGGAAACGCTTGGTGGAGTTTGAGACTGGCTCCTTCTCCCTCTATTCCCAGCCGACACTGGCTAACACTGAGCCTTTTAATAGAGGACAAGATATATTTTTTAGGTGGATGGGAACTTTTGAAACTGTAGTATGTTGTCAAAGGTTGAAGATTAGTAGAGGAAGTGGACAGTGTGTGTATGTGCGTGCGTGCGTGTGTGTTTATGCGGTGGATGAGAACGGGGTGTACCCTCCCCTCTCCTCACCCGGGCTCCCCCATCCATCTCTCTGCACTGAGGTGAAATAGAGAGTGGTAGAGAGGTAGTGAGACAGGCAGGAAAACATTCCAGGTTCTCCACATCCTTGATGTTCCAGTCAGAAGGCTCGTGGCCATGCCAAGGGCTGAGGAGGAAGCCAAAGAAAATTCATCTGGAAAGTATTCCTTACCAAGGAGGACTAAAGGTCGGGAAGAGGCAGAGGCAGGGATACAGAGGTAGAAATAGAGGCTGAGGCGGACAGAGAGAGGGAAGCAGAACGATGGTTGTTATGAGTGAATCCTCTTTCTTTTCTCTGTCTAGTCCTGTGGTTTGTCTGTTTCTCTGTCTAGTCCTGTGGTTTGTCTGTTTCTCTGTCTAGTCCTGTGGGTTGTCTGTTTCTCTGTCTAGTCCTGTGGTTTGTCTGTTTCTCTGTCTAGTCCTGTGGTTTGTCTGTTTCTCTGTCTAGTCCTGTGGTTTGTCTGTTTCTCTGTCTAGTCCTGTGGTTTGTCTGTTTCTCTGTCTAGTCCTGTGGTTTGTCTGTTTCTCTGTCTAGTCCTGTGGTTTGTCTGTTTCTCTGTCTAGTCCTGTGGTTTGTCTGTTTCTCTGTCTAGTCCTGTGGTTTGTCTGTTTCTCTGTCTAGTCCTGTGGTTTGTCTGTTTCTCTGTCTAGTCCTGTGGTTTGTCTGTTTCTCTGTCTAGTCCTGTGGTTTGTCTGTTTCTCTGTCTAGTCCTGTGGTTTGTCTGTTTCTCTGTCTAGTCCTGTGGTTTGTCTGTTTCTCTGTCTAGTCCTGTGGTTTGTCTGTTTCTCTGTCTAGTCCTGTGGTTTGTCTGTTTCTCTGTCTAGTCCTGTGGTTTGTCTGTTTCTCTGTCTAGTCCTGTGGTTTGTCTGTTTCTCTGTCTAGTCCTGTGGTTTGTCTGTTTCTCTGTCTAGTCCTGTGGTTTGTCTGTTTCTCTGTCTAGTCCTGTGGTTTGTCTGTTTCTCTGTCTAGTCCTGTGGTTTGTCTGTTTCTCTGTCTAGTCCTGTGGTTTGTCTGTTTCTCTGTCTAGTCCTGTGGTTTGTCTGTTTCTCTGTCTAGTCCTGTGGTTTGTCTGTTTCTCTGTCTAGTCCTGTGGTTTGTCTGTTTCTCTGTCTAGTCCTGTGGTTTGTTTCTCTGACTGGTCATTAAGTTTCTCTGGCCTCCCCAGCTACGGACATGTGGAGGATGGCTTTGTGCATGTGTGACAAAGAGAGTAAAAAGAAAGAGTCTGTTTGACACAGTTCAGCGGTGTGTCCCCACCCTGTACAATGCACAGACACCTATTTTAGGACTGACAGGCCTCTTTCAGACGCCTCATGTCCTTTCAGTCCAGTGAAAGAGAGGAATGTAACTCCATTCTCATTGTCTTGGGAACACATGGTGCTATATGTCGTTGTAAGGCGCTGTGCTCCACTGACTTCTAACACTGCCTTCCAGAGTACATGGGACAACAGTGTGTGTGTGTGTGTGTGTGTGTGTGTGTGTGTGTGTGTGTGTGTGTGTGTGTGTGTGTGTCTGTGTCTGTGTCTGTGTGTGTGTGTGTGTGTGTGTGTGTGTGTGTGTGTTAGGGGGTGCATGTATGTCAGTGTGTTTGTGGGTAGTCATGCCACTTTGGATCCTCTCCATCTAACACTACAGGGCTAAGGAACAACCAGCCCGAGAGCATACCTTCCCAGTCATCAGTGCTTTCCATGGAAGACCACACAGACACAACATTAAACACAGACCAGCATTAGCACTCTGCCTGGTTCTATCACCATGCACATTGAATAAACCGTCTCAATGAGTCGACTAGCTCTACTTCCTCCTCTTCCTTTTCCTGCCTCTCTGGACCCCAAGTAGAGAGGACATTACATGGTGTCCTTATGAAGGAGGCTTGTACATGGATAAAGACTTTGAAGACATAGGTTGTTTTTATTAGGGCACACCGTAGCTACAAATGTTGCTAAAGGAAAATGAATGTTTCTCATTGGACAAGCTCAGGTAGTCCCTCCCTGTTTCAGTCTGTTCTCTTCCGTTTGGTGACCTAACGAACATGATCCTGTACTTATCAAACCCAGGACACGTCCCTAACCTCCCCACTGAATAGAAAGTCTTCCTAATCAAATATTCCCCTAGGGAGACACAGTCCAGTGTTAAGTGGGTGCTTGGAGACCGGATGGGAAGGACAGGACGGGTGTGTGGGGGGATTCTTTATGCACAAGTGCTCGTGTCTTTAGGAGGTTGGGAGACGAGGCATTTGTGATGCAAATGAAGGAGCGGATGCATGATTATGTCCTCCGTTAGGATGGGTTACCGTGGAGACTCTGAAGGCCGGGACCTTTCAGGGAGATGAGTAGAGAGCGAGGGAAAGAGAGAGAGAGAGAGAGCGATAAGAGAGAGAGGCAACATTCTCTGTGTTCTTTAGGACAGTTGTTAGTTTTCTCTCCTCCTGTACTCCTTGTGCCCCTCTCTCTCTCTCTGTGTGTGTGTGTGTGTGTGTGTGTGTGTGTGTGTGTGTGTGTGTGTGTGTGTGTGTGTGTGTGTGTGTGTGTGTGTGTGTGTGTGTGTGTGTGTGTGTGTGTGTGTGTGTGTGTGTGTGTCTGTGTGTGTATATGTGTGTGCGTATGCATGTGTCCGTGTGTGTATATGTGTGTGCGTATGCATGTGTATGTGTGTATATATGTGTGTGCGTATGCATGTGTCCGTGTGTGTATATGTGTGTGCGTATGCATGTGTCCGTGTGTGTATATGTGTGTGTGTATATATGTGTGTGCGTATGCATGTGTCCGTGTGTGTATATGTGTGTGCGTATGCATGTGTCCGTGTGTGTATATGTGTGTGCGTATGCATGTGTATGTGTGTATATATGTGTGTGCGTGTGCATGTGTCCGTGTGTGTATATGTGTGTGCGTATGCATGTGTCCGTGTGTGTATATGTGTGTGCGTATGCATGTGTATGTCAACTAAATAAGTCCATGTCCTCTAACATCAACCATGATCAGTAGCTAAGGGGATAGTGGAAATACTTCAGCTGTATGCCATGTGTGCTGTGGCTGGATCCATACCTGGCAGACACCACTAGTGTCTATAATGGTTGATGATTGGCTATAAGACCTGGAGAGGAAAAACATCCTCAGTGAGTGAAGCCATCCTTCCTCTGCTCCATTGAGGACTGAAGAGGCACCTCTCCTCTCCTTTCTTCTCCTCTTCTCTCTTCCCCTCTACCCTCCTGTCCTCTCTTCCCCTCTCCTCTCCTCTCTTCCCCTCTCCTCTCCTGTCCTCTCTTCCCCTCTCCTCTCCTGTCCTTTACTCTCTTCCATTGAGGACTGAATAGGCTCCTCTCCTCAACAGAGAGAGAACAGTCCATGGCTTTGTTTATCACTGAGGGGGAAGGAGGAAGGATGAAGGTGGAGGGTTATGGAGTGGTTTTCTCACGCTCTGAGGTCCGAGCAGGTCTCGTTTCTCACGAGAGAGCAACATACAGATTGAGTCCTGGCTTTAGCCTTCTACACACACATCACATGACAATCTAAGTCCACACTTAATCCTTCTGCTTTGATGGCTTATAAGACACTGCTAACAGCTAGTCAAGCTCCGTGGTCCTCCAGGGCCTGTCTGTCATGTGTGCTTAGTATGTAGCATTAGCATAACAATACATTGTTGTGTGTGTTGTGTGTTACGTGCAAGGTTTCTATCCTGCGTGAGTAGGAGTGGCAGTCGAACAGCTTCTAGAACAGCCCATGGTGTCCCTTTCATTGACAGCGGCCCTCAAGGCCATGAAAGAGAGAGCTGCAGCAAACAGCCTTTCAGCAAGCCAGCGGCCTCACGGCTACATTACCCAGTAGTGCTGAAACGATGACATCATCTGTTTAAGGGCTCCTGTCTTTGTACCAGGGGTTTAAACTTTGACCTCTGTCTGTACTGTGTTTTATATGACACCTTGTTATGTTTGAGTTCCGGGCTATGAGGGAAGAGAGGGAGCTAGCTAGCCTACTTAGAGCAGGTGCTTCTATTCAGGACTGGGCTGAGCTGGATTAGCCTGGTCCCAGATCAGTTTGTGCTGTATTGCTAACATCTTTGTTCATTGGCAAGACAGCACAAACTGATCTGGGACCAGGCTGGAGCTGTATTACCAGGCTGCAGCCTTGTGTTCCCTATTGGTAGATTTGTCTGGGCAGGCAGCTCCTGTTGGGCTACTAGAGAGAGAGAGTTACTAGCGAGAGACTGGTAAAGCTGGATGTCTAACTGTCTGGTGTCCTAAAAAAACTGTTCCAACTGCCAAACCCTAGATTTGAAAACAGGATTAGTCCATGGAGAGCAGGCAAGGCAACAAACTGAGTGTAGATTGTTTGTTGTTTCACAAATGGGAATTTGAGCAACTGTGAGGTACTGTCTCTCATCATTTTGTTTGTCTGTGTTCAGGGGGGATAAACAGATAGGCCTACATCTAAGATTCAGTTGGACATCATACTACAGTCGTGGCCAAAAGTTTTGAGAATGACACAAATATAAATGTTCACAAAGTCTGCTGCCTCAGTTTGTATGATGGCAATTTGCATATACTCCAGAATGTTATGACAAGTGATCAGATGAATTGCAATTAATTGCAAAGACCCTCTTTGCCATGCAAATTAACTGAATCCCCAAAAAGCATTTCCACTGCATTTCAGCCCTGCCACTAAAGGACCAGCTGACATCATGTCAGTGATTCTCTCGTTAACACAGGTGTGAGTGTTGATGAGGACAAGGCTGGAGATCACTCTGTCATGCTGATTGAGTTCGAATAACAGACTGGAAGCTTCAAAAGGAGGGTGGTGCTTGGAATCATTGTTCTTCCTCTGTCAACCATGGTTACCTGCAAGGAAACACGTCATCATTGCTTTGCACAAAAAGGGCTTCACAGGCAAGGATTTTGCTGCCAATAAGATTGCACCTAAATCAACCATTTATCGGATCATCAAGAACTTCAAGGAGAGCGGTTCAATTGTTGTGAAGAAGGCTTCAGGGCGCCCAAGAAAGTCCATCAAGCGCATGGACCATCTCCTAAATTTGATTCAGCTGCGGGATCGGGACACCACCAGTACAGAGCTTGCTCAGGAATGGCAGCAGGCAGGTGTGAGTGCATCTGCACGCACAGTGAGGCGACGACTTTTGGAGGATGGCCTGGTGTCAAGAAGGGCAGCAAAGAAGCCACTTCTCTCCAGGAAAAACATCAGGGACAGATTGATATTCTGCAAAATGTACAGGGATTGGACTGCTGAGGACTGGGGTAAAGTCATTTTCTCTGATGAATCCCCTTTCCGATTGTTTGGGGCATCCGGAAACAAGCTTGTCCAGAGAAGACAAGGTGAGCGCTACCATCAATCCTGTGTCATGCCAACAGTAAAGCATCCTGAGACCATTCATGTGTGGGGTTGCTTCTCAGCCAAGGGAGTGGGCTCACTCAAAATTTTGCCTAAGAACACAGCCATGAATAAAGAATGGTACCAACACATCCTCCGAAAGCAACTTCTCCCAACCATCCAGGAACAGTTTGGTGACGAACAATGCCTTTTCCAGCATGATGGAGCACCTTGCCATAAGGCAAAAGTGATAACTAATTGGCTCGGGGAACAAAACATCGATATTTTGGGTCCATGGCCAGGAAACTCCTCAGACCTTAATCCCATTGAGAACTTGTGGTCAATCCTCAAGAGGCGGGTGGACAAACAAAAACCCGCAAATTCTGACAAACTCCAAGCATTGATTATGCAAGAATGGGCTGCCATCCGTCAGGATGTCGCCCAGAAGTTAATTGACAGCATGCCAGGGTGGATTGCAGAGGTCTTGATAAAGGGTCAACACCAAAACGTAATGTAATTGTCAATATAAGCTTTTGACACTTATGAAATGCTTGTAATTATACTTCAGTATTCCATAGTAACATCTGACAAAAATATCTAAAGACACTGAAGCAGCAAACTTTGTGGAAATTAATATTTGTGTCATTCTCAAAACTTTTGGCCACGACTGTACTTTACATACCATGAGTAGGTAACAATTGTCAATAGTCTGTTACACCTTGGTATTCCAGTAAAGCACGTTCTCATGAGAAACCATCTGTCAGTCTGCGGGGTGAAAGAGAGGAATTACTCGCTCGGATACTTCATAATCCTTAACGTTCCCTAATGTCCTGGGATAGGCCTCTCTCTGTGTGTGTGCGGGTGCGCACGTTCGCGTGTGGTGCACACATGCATGTGTGTCTGTGTCTGTATGTGTGGTGTGTGTGTGTGTGTGTGTGTTTATTCATCACAATAGTCTCACTTGACAGGAGAGTGTATTGCACCTCGAAGAACTAGAGTGTGATGGCAGCCATTACAGCTATGTACATCATTAGTTTAATGATGTAAAATAACATCTCAGCTTGTGTTCCTACAGTCCTGAATTTATTTTTCATTTTTGGAGGCTCAGACTACAGGTATTGATTTGGTTTGGTCTTTGACTCACAGTTCTTAGGAAGAATGTGAAAGTATGTAGTGCATCCTACTGCCTGGTTATCCCTGCACACAATCTCTGTTGGTGCATGTAATGACACACAGTGAGGACCCCGAACCAACCCCGCTCCACTAAGCCCACCCACAGCCACTAGTCGGCCTGCATTACCCCACACACTCACTGGCAAGTCACCTGTCACCACACACACTAGTCACCACAGGAGCTGTCATCTGGCTGAGCCGGTTCAGAGGAGAGGGGAACTCGGACACACTCAAGGGCAACCACAATGCTCTGAGAATGAGCAGATGAGGCCACACACACCCTGACCTTGAGGAATTGAGGAGAGTATAAAGGAGAGGAGAGCAGGAGAGGAGAGGCGGAGGTGAGATGGGGGAAAGAATAAGAAAAGGGGATAAGATTGTAGTGGGGAGGACAGAATATAGAAAAAAGGGAGATTACAGTAAAAGCGAAGGACCTAGCCACTCATGACAGTGCTGGTCCCAAGCCAAGGCACTCTACTGGGCTTCCATAATAACCGAGAGGCATTGTACTGTCCCTGGGAAGAGACTGGAACAGAGGGGAGTGGAGGGAGGGAGAGAAGAGGCGCTGACTGACTGGACACACTGAGAACACAGCAGCTGAAGTGTTTTCCTCTGTGGTTCAAATCTCTGGAATGAATGTAAATACTGTTAGAGGAAAGGGAACAACTCATTGTATGACCGAACTTCATAGTGATGTCGGGTATTCCCTCAAACTTAGGTATGTTGTTGTTGTCTGTGGTGAGTCGATGATACAGTTGAGAATGTCACTGCTAGCAACAGCAGTTAGCCACGTTTAAGGCCATGCTCTCTGTTTAGCCTTGTGATTTGGGTTTCCCTAGCTGTCTTGCCAAACACCAAACTTGGTATCTTTGTTGTTTTATTAGGATCCTATTACTCATCCTGGGGTCCACACAAAACATAGAACATGACATAATACAGAACATTAAGAAACTAGTACAGCTCGAGGACAGAACTACATAGCCTACATATCAATACATACACACAAAATATCTGGGTCAAATAGAGGAGAGGCGTTGTGTCGTGATGTTGTTTTTTTAAACCAGCTCTGCAGTTCATTTGAGCAATATGAGATGGAAGGAAGTTCCGTGCAATAATGGCTCTAGGACCAGGCTAAAGGGCTTCGGCTTTCACTTTACATTTCGGAATTCTCTCTCTCTCTCTCTCTCTCTCTCTCTCTCTCTCTCTCTCTCTCTCTCTCTCTCTCTCTCTCTCTCTCTCTCTCTCTCTCTCTCTCTCTCTCTCTCTCTCTCTCTCTCTCTCTCTCTCTCTCTCTCTCTCTCTCTCTCTCTCTCTCTCTCTCTCTCTCTCTCTCTCTGAAGCAGAGGCCTCTGCCATACGTTCTTCTCTGGTATTAATTCAACCAATCAACATTCCTTCTCACAAGCATTCCTGTTCCCCATCTCATTCTCCTTTTCTCTTCTTCTCTCCTTCTCTTCTTCTTTTCTTCTCCCTCTTTCCCACAGAACACGAAACAAAAGCCAAATGCAGAAAAAAATGTTGTCTGAACCTGCCAGTGCAGTACCAGCCAGTCACATCAGAGTCACTGCCATCGGTAGAATAGAGGCTGGCCCTGGCCATGGCATGGAACCCAGAGTCTCTCTTTTGTTGTCCGGGTACCTAAGGCAAACCTGTAAACCTGTATAGCAGACACACAATAGCCAGGCCTGTTTCAAACCACTTTCCCTTAAGCAATAAGGCCCAGGGGGTGTGGTATATGGACTGTTCTTATGCACGACGCAACTGGGAGTGCTTATATACAGCCCTTAGACGTGGAATATTGGCCATATAGCACAAACTCCCGAGGTGCCTTATTGCTATTATAAACTTGTTACCAATGTAATTAGAACAGTAAAAATAAATGTTTTGTCATACCCGCGATATACCACGGCTGTCAGTCAATCAGCATTCAGGGCTCGAACCACCCAGTTTATAAATTAATTGATATAATATTCTAGGTCGGCTCTCATGAGAGGACATTAACACTTCAACCTGTTCTAATAAATAGAAGGATGTTTTTGATTATCATATTAATATGG
The DNA here is from genome assembly GCF_029448725.1 of Salvelinus fontinalis. Taxonomy (NCBI): domain Eukaryota; kingdom Metazoa; phylum Chordata; class Actinopteri; order Salmoniformes; family Salmonidae; genus Salvelinus; species Salvelinus fontinalis. Next base: position 17,994,986 of record NC_074689.1, on the reverse strand, counting down.
CCCATGGGGCCCTGGTCAAAAGTAGTGCACTGTATAGGGAATAGGGTGCCATTTGGGATGGCAAGCATGTCTCTCCTCTGTGAGGTTATATAAGGTTATATAGGGACCACAGACAGAGGCAGCTGCTGGCATTGGCCTAACTAACCTAAGGATGTGTCACTCTGTGGACTGGTGATAGGTTGATAGCTGAAGGGTGGACAGGGACGTACATGGATGTCTATGTAGGATAGTGGAGTGGATCCTGTGTAGATGGAAATATTGCTAACTGGACCCCATATGCTCTGCTCATATGCTCTGCTCTCAGAATAGACTGGAAGCCCCCTGTTAAACACACAAACACACACACACACACACACACAGCCTTGGTGTCATCCCATCTATAAATGGACCACTGATGATTCAATGCATAAAACTGTTCAACAACTGCTATTAAACCAGTAAACATGCCATGCAGAGCCAAGGGGAATTTGGGGGGATGACTACCCAGCAAACCAGGAACATTCCCAGGACATTAGTTAACATTCCCATTAAGTTCTCTGACCTAAATAGCTGTAGCATCTCCCTCCGAGCACATCTGGTGTTTGGGTTAAAGTTAAAGATAAGATGTACCCTTGGCATCAGGATGTCAGGAGCTGCTCAGAGAAAGCAGTTGTAAGCAAAGCCTCAGTAGAGTAAGGACATACTGCCACATATGAAATGATAGTCTGCTCAGCTTACTGAGGTTAACAACGTTTTATTGAAGAGTATGAAAATGTATTCTTATTTTGTGTGTAACTGGTGGATGCTGCTGGGTGTGAGTGTGATGCGGGGAATGAACATTGAAATGCAAAACAAGTTTATGAGAACCGGAGGAAACTCCATAAGAGAACTGGTGGAAACTCCATAAGAGAACTGGCGGACACTCCATAAGAGAACTGGAGGAAACTCCATAAGAGAAGTGGCGGAACCTCCATAAGAGAACTGGCAGAAACTCCATAAGAGAACTGGAGGAAACTCCATAAGAGAACTGGCAGAAACTCCATAAGAGAACTGGAGGAAACTCCATAAGAGAACTGGATGAAACTCCATAAGAGAACTGGAGGAAACTCCATTAGAGAACTGGAGGAAACTCCATTAGAGAACCAAAGGAAACTCTCTTAGAGAACTGGAGGAAACTCCATAAGAGAACTGGAGGAAACTCCATTAGAGAACCGAAGGAAACTCCATAAGAGAACTGGAGGAAACTCCATAAGAGAACTGGAGGAAACTCCATTAGAGAACCAAAGGAAACTCCATTAGAGAACCGAAGGAAACTCCATTAGAGAACTGGAGGAAACTCCATAAGAGAACTGGAGGAAACTCCATTAGAGAATCGAAGGAAACTCCATTAGAGAACCGAAGGAAACTCCATTAGAGAACTGGAGGAAACTCCATAAGAGAACTGGAGGAAACTCCATAAGAGAACCGAAGGAAACTCCATAAGACAATCGGAGGAAACTCCATATCAAGGGGATTTTATTCCTTTTAGGAAGTACAATGCATCCAGAAAGTATTCAGACCCCTTGACCTTTTCCACATTTTATTACGTTAGAGCCCTATTCTAAAATTGATGACATCATTTTTTCCCTCATCAATCTACACATAATGTAGGTACACACAACTCTTACTGACAGTTGTGGCTGCTTTGTGTTGTCTCTACCTTCTTGCCCTTTGTGCTGTTGTCTGTGCCCAATAATGTTTGTACCATGTTTTGTTCTGCTGCCATGTTGTGTTGCTACCATGCTGTGTTGCTGCCATGCTATGTTGTTGTCTTAGGTCTCTCTTTATGTAGTGTTGTCTCCAAGCCATGAGGTCGAATGAATTGTCCGTAGAGCCACTCCTCAGTAAAAGGCACATTATAGCAATCTTCGATTTGATTTAGTTCTGTCCTTCAACTGTAATTGTATATTAATGTTCATTATTGTATAATGTTTTGTGTTTAAAGTGGACCCCAGGAAGAGTAGCTTTGGCTTTAGCTAATGGGGCAATAATAACATAAAAATGCAATTACTAATTAGGGTTTTATCTTACATTAGGATGATTACATCCCAAAAACATTCAAATAATGTTTTTGATAACAAAAGCTTATTTTTTTTCAGAAACATGTTTTTTTGTGTGCACAACATCTGTTACAACCACCACACAGAACATTCCTCCAAGATTCTTATTAGGTTTCCAGGTAATGTAATAACAAACCTGAACAGTTTGTGTGTTATTATAACTTTTGAGGCAACCTAATGAATGTTCTGGAACATTCACACAACCAATTTTGGTTTGCTGGTTGGTCTCATTCTGTGTGGTCAAGTGAAGTGACCACATTAAGAACTTGTCCATATGGCCATATGGTGTTCTTGTCCCAACCTGGGATCGGTTACAGTCATGACACAGTGTGACCTTTTATATTTCACAATAACAGGAAAACTGTTCAACCAACCAATGAGAATCACTTCCTGTTATTTCTACCTCTTCTGGTGTGTCATCATGGAGGTATGATCCATCCAGATCAGTCAGTTGGTCAGATGTTACAATCCACAGCAGCTTAGAAAAAGGCTCAGCCCATTCCCTCAGTTCTAAGGGCTGAGCTGTGTAGCCAGGGAAGCTGTGTAGCCAGGGAAGCTGTGTAGCCAGCACATATCCATTTTATTTCAGTCCTTCTGGGAAGAGGAGCAGGCCAGAGCCAGAGTTGCCTGAGAGAAAAGGCTGAGTCATCATGGCCTACAGCCCCAGCTCCGGGAGGAAATGTACTGTTTTCTTCTGTTACTGCTGGCTCTCAGCTCTATCTGAAACACAGAGCAGCACGGCTGCAGAACCCATTAAATATGCTTTTATTTGACACGGATGATAGGTTCAATTCAGAGTGTGCAGAGACGCATGAGGTGTGGAGGGGGGGGGGGGCGAGATGTTGGGTGGTAGGGAGAGATGGTGGGTGGTAGGGGGGAGGGAGTGAGAAAGATAGAAACAGAGAGTGTTGAAGGGAGGGAAGAAGGAGAGGGAGAGGGAGGGAGGATGGGAGAATGAGGATGAATTGACATGGTGTAATGACATGTTGACACAGCAGAGGGCGATGTGTATCTATGTTCTGTCATTTTTGCGGGCATTGAGATTAGCCACGATAACACAGGTATTATTTTACAGGTCTGGTTGCATTGAGAACAAATGAAAGCAATATGCCAATGTAGGGACCGTATGAGAAGTCTGTCAATGTATGAAATGAGCACCATTTAATGAAAATCAAAGCCAGCGTTTAGATTTGCTCTTCACCGCAGTCCCAAAGTATACATTCAACATGACCCTTTATAACACACAAATACCTGTAAATGCATCTTTCACATTGGAACGATTCTCCCAAGTTTGTATCACTCTCCTGTCTCACTTCTCTTAATAACAGCATTCCCCCTGTGCTGTTTTGGCTAGTTCCGTTCCGTTCCTTTCTGTTGATATACAGTGTTTACATGGCCAGTCTCTGCACTATGTCTGGTATCCCCTATCCCTGTCCAGAGTGCATGGATCACCACAACTGGGACTGCGTAAAGATGACATGTTAGATGTGTAAATCAAATCAGTTCAAATAGTCTTCTGACCAACTTTGTCTGCCTTAATCACGCTGAAAATGTGTGTGAGTTGCATGTGGTTGATTAAGCTCTGAGTAATGTTAAAGATATCATTCATCTGTTGAGTTACAGTACCAGTAGTGACACTGTACACCTTTGCTGTTGATTTGTACAGCTGGATATGTTGCTGAAGCAGTTCATGACACCTGTGTTAGAAGAACCAGACCTCCTAGAACTCTCAGAGTTACTATAGATCCTTCAAGTGCTGAGCTCCTCCTCTAGTGTAAACACCACTTTTGTGGGCTCTCAGAAAATACTTAAAAACGATCTCGCTCTCTCTCTTTGGGGTGTACGAGCCATGTGCGGGAAACATTTAGTGAATGTGGGGAAGGTATGCAGTTCTCTCTTAAACACTCGTAAGTAACACTAAAGTGTGGACATTAGAGTGTGGACATTAGAGTGTGGACATTAGAGTGTGGACATTAGAGTGTGGACTACAGGCTGCTTGTTTATTGCGGCACAATAACTCCTATAACTCCTAAACACTTCCAGAGTAACACTAGAGTGTATAACTAGACTGGAGGCTGTGCTGCTTATTGCTTATTGCAGGCACAAGGCCTCCTATGTTGCCCTGTGGTGATTAGCTCTCATTGTTACGCAACTCCTTAGCAGCATAAGCTTCTGGCATGGCTCCTTCCTTCCCTCCCTTCTTCCCTCGTTCCCTGTCTTTTTTTCTCTCTCTCTCTCTCTCTCTCCCTCTCTCCGCTCCCTCCCTGTCCAGCTCTAAGTCTATTTAAAATAGCAACAGGTTGAGTGAGCATGAGGCTAGGAGAGCTGCCAGGACTACAAACCCTGCGCCGGAGCACGGCCTGGGAGTAGAGGAATAAGAGGGGGAGAGTAGAGGAAGAGAGAGGGGGAGAGACGAAGGGTCTCTCTCCTCCACCAGCACACTCTCAAAATGCTGAGTGTTATGTACTTCCTCCGCTCTTTCTTCGAGGTAAGGGATCTTCGGTTTCTTTCTTTGACTCTCTTAGGTAAAGGGAGCACTGTTTTCCTTTTCTTTCTCGCTCTCTCTCTATTCCCTGTTTCTTTCTCTTACAGGAACTTTTGTTTTTGTCTCTTAGTTTGTTCCCACACTGGGAGAGAGAGGGAGTGGACTAGCTAGATTTACTGAGTGCTAATTTCACGTTTGTTGTCATGAGGTGGTTCTCTCTCATGCAGAACGTAAATGTAAACTCAATGGCAGACAGAAACTCCTACCTCTGCTGTTAACCGTCAGTAAGCCAGAACAAGATGTCAGTTGTCCTGTTATTGTGTTTGGTTGTTTGGAGTGTCAGGTGACATGGTCATTGCCAAGATTGAACCACACTGTATGCTCATTTCCCAGTATTGTAAACTTGCCTCTTCTGTGTGGAAAATGTCTTATTGATAGTCATGTGAGGGCATTTTTTATCTGCCATTCAGATTGAAATGAGCACCTGGGTTTGCTTTGTAAATGTTTTCTCTTCGTGTTAGTGCTCCATAGTTCTTCTAGGTTTAAAAAAAAGTTTCTGTGATCTAACTGCTCAGATGTTGATGGATGGTTGGACCTGTACCATGATGCCTGTTGGATCCTGTCCCTATTCACACACACACACACACACACACACACACACACACACACACACACACACACACACACACACACACACACACACACACACACACACACACACACACACACACACACACACACACACACACACACACACACCACACACACACACACACACACACATACCACACACACACACACCCACACACACACCACACCACCCAAACACGCACACAAACACACCACACAAACAATGGGGCGTACTGCTTTATTCAGGAGTGAGTGAGTGAGTGAGTGAGTGAGTGAGTGAGTGAGTGAGTGAGTGAGTGAGTGAGTGAGTGAGTGAGTGAGTGAGTGAGTGAGTGAGTGAGAGAGAGAGAGAGAGAGAGAGAGAGAGAGAGAGAGAGAGAGAGAGAGAGAGAGAGAGAGAGAGAGAGAGAGAGAGAGAGAGAGAGAGAGAGAGAGAGAGAGAGAGAGAGAGAGAGAGATGTTCCCCCAGTAGCTGAAGCCTCAGCATGAGGCTGGTGGTAGAGTCAGGAAGAGGAGTCCACAGCAGGTAAAGACCAGGCTATTATCAGCTTTACCAGGAGGCTTTGAGGCCGGCTGGTTTCACCTGTTGCTGATTACAACACTTGTCCTGTTCTATCTCCTCCATGGAGACACTGAACTGGTCTGTTGTTTAGATCATTATGGGATTTAGCTCTCTGTGCCTGGGATGCATGGCAACCGGCCGATCAAATGTCAGAGGCAGGTGGCAACCAGCAGATCAAATGTCAGAGGCAGGTCCTTTTGCAGGAATTTTAAGTGTATCTAATTGGTTGAGTGGGGGGGCTCACTTTGATCATCGTAGTCCCGTGTGGCTCAGTTGGCTAAATGACTATAAATGTTAACGGAATTGTGTGGCAAAACCACTCATATCCAATCACTCACATTCCTTAGTGGTGACAGACTGGAGAACACCAGCCATACTATAGGGATGTGACAAATGGAAGACATTTCTTAACATTTAAAAAAAAAAAAATTGAGGGGGGGTGGGGGTTCTGTTAAAATGATAAGAAAAATGTATTAAGTTTCATGTGAGTTCACAATGCAGCTGCACTGCTGCCAGCAGTGGTTTGGGTCTCACAGTGCGTCCCTTTCAGATGGTGAAGCATAGCACATGTACTCCCATTACTGTACCTCAATTACACCTTACAAAGTTTGCATTCTCTTCTCATTTAACTTGTTAAAGTATTGCCATACAGGACTTGGCTGCTGTCGCTTGCCTTTCTCCGCCATTTTTCCAACTGTTAACGACAATGATTTAGTGGTGGAAAGTCGACTCCAAAAGAATTCCTGAGATTCAGTATTTTTGGAATGAGGAGACTGATTAGCTGCCATACTTCCGAGAACACAAACACTTGCATTTTTCATAGCGAGCTAGCGAGGGATGGAGAGAGAGGGGAGGGGCATAGTATAGGCAGGTCAGCCACCAGGCAGACAGAGTCAGGGTGTTTTCACATATAGTCCTCTTTAAAATAACCAATGTCAGTCCTCTTTAAAGTGAGCTCTGGGGTAAAAAAAAGCTAAAGAACTTTGTTCTCTTTGTATTCACACTGCCCTTGCATTTGAATGAGAAATCAACTCTTCTGCCAGTTCATGTAACCGATTTTGTGGTCCGAGTCCTTTTTGCATTCACATTGCTATATTTAGAAGAGAACCAAGATATTTTTCCAACATTCACTCAATGCACTCTGAGTTTTTACAAATACAGGACAAGCCATTTAATCAGAATGTGTTTTCAGACAGCTAGATATACCTACTTACATGTTGAAAGCTAATAGATTAGGCTACTGGCCCTTTAAGAGCTAGAATAGATTTTGATTCTCACCAAATATGTTGGTGACTTCTCACACTATTCAAACCCCACAATCGAATAAACAGCTGATGAATCTCTCTTTGCCTATAAATTACATATTGCAAATAAAGAATCTGAACTAAAAACTGTATTTTGGAATTTCTGTGCATCCTTGACAATCAATAGTCAATCTCTTAAAACAGCACGCATTTTATTTCTGCGGGCTGCAGTTGCATACTATTGGAATAGAACCGTGGTGCACATGTCTTGGTAATCTGAATCTCGCAATGTCGTGTCCTGCATGACTCACAAATTCACCAAAGTAGCCTAAAGTTCTACCTCTCAGGTTTGATATAAATTACACAGCTTTGCCTAGGTGCAGTTGGGCTGTAACAACGGAAAACAAAATGTTTAGGGTTTTTTCTTAATGTTAAGGATCCCAATCTCATTTAAACGTTCACACCCATAACCCATACTGGTGTCTCGTTGATGTTGAATGTTCTAGTGCCGTTGGTGAAACCTTGACAAATACCCTGGGAGTTTACCACAATATGATCTCAAGACACAAGCGGCGTTATTTACGGTGAAGTAAATCAATCTAAGAGGTAAACAAAGACATAGTCCTCCAAATATCCTGGCTGTTCGTATAGAGGAGGCCTAGACAGTACAGTAGAAACACGTGTTTTAGTAGTGATTCAGTCCACAGGTATGTAAGTGGACCTCAGAGTTGGATTCCAGTGTGTGATCCCACCCTCTGACTGGGTCCTCTCTATTGCTCGATCTCTATCTCTCTCTATATCACCATACTGCTACTAATACTGCTGCTGCTATCAGTTCTGTCCTCATCCATACTGCTACTAATACTGCTGCTGCTACCAGTTCTGTCCTCATCCATACTGCTACTAATACTGCTGCTGCTACCAGTTCTGTCCTCATCCATACTGCTACTAATACTGCTGCTGCTTCCAGTTCTGTCCTCATCCATACTGCTACTAATACTGCTGCTGCTACCAGTTCTGTCCTCATCCATACTGCTACTAATACTGCTGCTGCTACCAGTTCTGTCCTCATCCATACTGCTACTAATACTGCTGCTGCTACCAGTTCTGTCCTCATCCATACTGCTACTAATACTGCTGCTGCTACCAGTTCTGTCCTCATCCATACTGCTACTAATACTGCTGCTGCTATCAGTTCTGTCCTCATCCATACTGCTACTAATACTGCTGCTGCTACCAGTTCTGTCCTCATCCATACTGCTACTAATACTGCTGCTGCTACCAGTTCTGTCCTCATCCATACTGCTACTAATACTGCTGCTGCTTCCAGTTCTGTCCTCATCCATACTGCTACTAATACTGCTGCTGCTACCAGTTCTGTCCTCATCCATACTGCTACTAATACTGCTGCTGCTACCAGTTCTGTCCTCATCCATACTGCTACTAATACTGCTGCTGCTACCAGTTCTGTCCTCATCCATACTGCTACTAATACTGCTGCTGCTACCAGTTCTGTCCTCATCCATACTGCTACTAATACTGCTGCTGCTACCAGTTCTGTCCTCATCCATACTGCTACTAATACTGCTGCTGCTTCCAGTTCTGTCCTCATCCATACTGCTACTAATACTGCTGCTGCTACCAGTTCTGTCCTCATCCATACTGCTACTAATACTGCCGCTGCTACCAGTTCTGTCCTCATCCATACTGCTACTAATACTGCTGCTGCTACCAGTTCTGTCCTCATCCATACTGCTACTAATACTGCTGCTGCTACCAGTTCTGTACTCATCCATACTGCTACTAATACTGCTGCTGCTACCAGTTCTGTCCTCATCCATACTGCTACTAATACTGCTGCTGCTACCAGTTCTGTCCTCATCCATACTGCTACTAATACTGCTGCTGCTACCAGTTCTGTCCTCATCCATACTGCTACTAATACTGCTGCTGCTACCAGTTCTGTCCTCATCCATACTGCTACTAATACTGCTGCTGCTACCAGTTCTGTCCTCATCCATACTGCTACTAATACTGCTGCTGCTACCAGTTATGGCCTTATCCATACTGCTACTAATACTGCTGCTGCTACCAGTTCTGTCCTCATCCATACTGCTACTAATACTGCTGCTGCTACCAGTTCTGTCCTCATCCATACTGCTACTAATACTGCTGCTGTAGTTGTTGCTTCTACTGCTGCTACTAAAAATACAGATGTTTCTAGAGTGAAAAAAAACTGATTATTGTGTTGCAACTGGAATAGTTGTTGTGTGAGAGAATGTGTTTGGATTCGTTTTGGTCGTAATACGATGTGTCTACAGACGTTGCCAACCAAAGGGAAACTTGACCAATTATTGCATAATATGTATTTTTAGCCGCTAGGAAGAATGCTGTTTTCATCAGCTTTTCTGTGAACATTGAATCAGACACCAGTATCCATGGGGTACTAAAGGTTCTTGATGAGGACGTGGGTAGTTGCTCCACACTAACCCTGTGTGGAGGGCAATAAGACAGCAATAAGTTCAGCGGGGTAGCAAGGTTACTAACAAGGATATGACACTTCTGCAGCTGTTGTCAGGTGACTCGGCTGTCCCTGAAACAGGGACACTTTGTGTTTCTTCACTGCCCTTTGTACATTATATACTATTGCTATAACATTGACTTATCTTGGGCCCCACTGGTCCTGCCAGCGTTGTCCTATGGAGCACACTGTGTACTGACTAGGGGTTTACTCTGGTATCAGAGAGTAGTAGGGTATTGATCTAGACACAACACAGGTATCAGAGAGTAGTGGGGTATTGATCTAGACAACACAGGTATCAGAGAGTGGTGGGGTATTAATCTAGACAACACAGGTATCAGAGAGTGGTGGGGTATTGATCTAGACACAACACAGGTATCAGAGAGTGGTGGGGTATTGATCTAGACACAACACAGGTATCAGAGAGTGGTGGTTTATTGATCTAGACACAACACAGGTATCAGAGAGTGGTGGGGTATTGATCTAGACACAACACAGGTATCAGAGAGTGGTGGGGTATTGATCTAGACACAACACAGGTATCAGAGAGTAGTGGGGTATTGATCTAGACACAACACAGGTATCAGAGAGTGGTGGGGTATTGATCTAGACACAACACAGGTATCAGAGAGTGGTGGGGTATTGATCTAGACACAACACAGGTATCAGAGAGTGGTGGTTTATTGATCTAGACACAACACAGGTAGCAGAGAGTGGTGGTTTATTGATCTAGACACAACACAGGTATCAGAGAGTGGTGGTTTATTGATCTAGACACAACACAGGTATCAGAGAGTGGTGGGGTATTGATCTAGACACAACACAGGTATCAGAGAGAAGTGGGGTATTGATCTAGACAACACAGGTATCAGAGAGTGATGGTTTATTAATCTAGACAACACAGGTATCAGAGAGTGGTGGGGTATTGATCTAGACACAACACAGGTATCAGAGAGCGGTGGGGTATTGATCTAGACAACACAGGTATCAGAGAGTGATGGTTTATTGATCTAGACACAACACAGGTATCAGAGAGTGGTGGGGTATTAATCTAGACAACACAGGTATCAGAGAGTGGTGGGGTATTGATCTAGACACAACACAGGTATCAGAGAGTGGTGGGGTATTGATCTAGACACAACACAGGTATCAGAGAGTGGTGGTTTATTGATCTAGACACAACACAGGTATCAGAGAGTGGTGGGGTATTGATCTAGACACAACACAGGTATCAGAGAGTGGTGGGGTATTGATCTAGACACAACACAGGTATCAGAGAGTAGTGGGGTATTGATCTAGACACAACACACGTATCAGAGAGTGGTGGGGTATTGATCTAGACACAACACAGGTATCAGAGAGTGGTGGGGTATTGATCTAGACACAACACAGGTATCAGAGAGTAGTGGGGTATTGATCTAGACACAACACAGGTATCAGAGAGTGGTGGGGTATTGATCTAGACACAACACAGGTATCAGAGAGTGGTGGGGTATTGATCTAGACACAACACAGGTATCAGAGAGTAGTGGGGTATTGATCTAGACACAACACAGGTATCAGAGAGCAGTGGGGTATTGATCTAGACACAACACAGGTATCAGAGAGTGGTGGTTTATTGATCTAGACACAACACAGGTATCAGAAAGTAGTGGGGTATTGATCTAGACACAACACAGGTATCAGAGAGTGGTGGTTTATTGATCTAGACACGACACAGGTATCAGAGAGTGATGGTTTATTAATCTAGACAACACAGGTATCAGAGAGTGGTGGGGTATTGATCTAGACACAACACAGGTATCAGAGAGTGGTGGGGTATTAATCTAGACACAACACAGGTATCAGAGAGTAGTGGTTTATTGATCTAGACACAACACAGGTATCAGAGAGTGGTGGGGTATTGATCTAGACACAACACAGGTATCAGAGAGTGATGGTTTATTAATCCAGACAACACAGGTATCAGAGAGTGATGGTTTATTGATCTAGACACAACACAGGTATCAGAGAGCAGTGGGGTATTGATCTAGACACAACACAGGTATCAGAGAGTGGTGGGGTATTGATCTAGACACAACACAGGTATCAGAGAGTGGTGGGGTATTGATCTAGACACAACACAGGTATCAGAGAGTGGTGGGGTATTGATCTAGACAACACAGGTATCAGAGAGTGGTGGGGTATTGATCTAGACAACACAGGTAGCAGAGAGTGGTGGGGTATTGATCTAGACACAACACAGGTATCAGAGAGTGGTGGTTTATTGATCTAGACACAACACAGGTAGCAGAGAGTGGTGGTTTATTGATCTAGACACAACACAGGTATCAGAGAGTGGTGGTATATTGATCTAGACACAACACAGGTATCAGAGAGTGGTGGGGTATTGATCTAGACACAACACAGGTATCAGAGAGAAGTGGGGTATTGATCTAGACAACACAGGTATCAGAGAGTGATGGTTTATTAATCTAGACAACACAGGTATCAGAGAGTGGTGGGGTATTGATCTAGACACAACACAGGTATCAGAGAGCGGTGGGGTATTGATCTAGACAACACAGGTATCAGAGAGTGATGGTTTATTGATCTAGACACAACACAGGTATCAGAGAGTAGTGGGGTATTGATCTAGACACAACACAGGTATCAGAGAGTAGTGGGGTATTGATCTAGACACAACACAGGTATCAGAGAGTGGTGGGGTATTGATCTAGACACAACACAGGTATCAGAGAGTGGTGGTTTATTGATCTAGACACAACACAGGTATCAGAGAGTAGTGGGGTATTGATCTAGACACAACACAGGTATCAGAGAGTAGTGGGGTATTGATCTAGACACAACACAGGTATCAGAGAGTGGTGGGGTATTGATCTAGACACAACACAGGTATCAGAGAGTGGTGGGGTATTGATCTAGACACAACACAGGTATCAGAGAGTGGTGGTTTATTGATCTAGACACAACACAGGTATCAGAGAGTGGTGGGGTATTGATCTAGACACAACACAGGTATCAGAGAGTGGTGGGGTATTAATCTAGACAACACAGGTATCAGAGAGTGGTGGGGTATTGATCTAGACACAACACAGGTAGCAGAGAGTAGTGGGGTATTGATCTAGACACAACACAGGTATCAGAGAGTGATGGTTTATTAATCTAGACAACACAGGTATCAGAGAGTAGTGGGGTATTGATCTAGACACAACACAGGTATCAGAGAGTAGTGGGGTATTGATCTAGACACAACACAGGTAGCAGAGAGTGGTGGTTTATTGATCTAGACACAACACAGGTATCAGAGAGAAGTGGGGTATTGATCTAGACAACACAGGTATCAGAGAGTGATGGTTTATTAATCTAGACAACACAGGTATCAGAGAGTGGTGGGGTATTGATCTAGACACAACACAGGTATCAGAGAGCGGTGGGGTATTGATCTAGACAACACAGGTATCAGAGAGTGATGGTTTATTGATCTAGACACAACACAGGTATCAGAGAGTAGTGGGGTATTGATCTAGACACAACACAGGTATCAGAGAGTAGTGGGGTATTGATCTAGACACAACACAGGTATCAGAGAGTGGTGGGGTATTGATCTAGACACAACACAGGTATCAGAGAGTGGTGGTTTATTGATCTAGACACAACACAGGTATCAGAGAGTAGTGGGGTATTGATCTAGACACAACACAGGTATCAGAGAGTAGTGGGGTATTGATCTAGACACAACACAGGTATCAGAGAGTGGTGGGGTATTGATCTAGACACAACACAGGTATCAGAGAGTGGTGGGGTATTGATCTAGACACAACACAGGTATCAGAGAGTGGTGGTTTATTGATCTAGACACAACACAGGTATCAGAGAGTGGTGGGGTATTGATCTAGACACAACACAGGTATCAGAGAGTGGTGGGGTATTAATCTAGACAACACAGGTATCAGAGAGTGGTGGGGTATTGATCTAGACACAACACAGGTAGCAGAGAGTAGTGGGGTATTGATCTAGACACAACACAGGTATCAGAGAGTGATGGTTTATTAATCTAGACAACACAGGTATCAGAGAGTAGTGGGGTATTGATCTAGACACAACACAGGTATCAGAGAGTAGTGGGGTATTGATCTAGACACAACACAGGTAGCAGAGAGTGGTGGTTTATTGATCTAGACACAACACAGGTATCAGAGAGTGGTGGGGTATTGATCTAGACACAACACAGGTATCAGCGAGTGGTCGGGTATTGATCTAGACACAACACAGGTAGCAGAGAGTGGTGGTTTATTAATCTAGACAACACAGGTATCAGAGAGTGGTGGGGTATTGATCTAGACACAACACAGGTATCAGAGAGTGGTGGGGTATTGATCTAGACACAACACAGGTATCAGAGAGTAGTGGGGTATTGATCTAGACACAACACAGGTATCAGAGAGTGGTGGGGTATTGATCTAGACACAACACAGGTGTCAGAGAGTGGTGGGGTATTGATCTAGACACAACACAGGTATCAGAGAGTGATGGTTTATTGATCTAGACACAACACAGGTATCAGAGAGTGGTGGGGTATTGATCTAGACACAACACAGGTATCAGAGAGTGGTGGGGTATTGATCTAGACAACACAGGTATCAGAGAGTGGTGGGGTATTAATCTAGACACAACACAGGTATCAGAGAGTGGTGGGGTATTGATCTAGACACAACACAGGTATCAGAGAGTAGTGGGGTATTGATCTAGACACAACACAGGTATCAGAGAGTGGTGGTTTATTGATCTAGACACAACACAGGTATCAGAGAGTGGTGGTTTATTGATCTAGACACAACACAGGTATCAGAGAGTGGTGGGGTATTGATCTAGACACAACACAGGTATCAGAGAGTGATGGGGTATTGATCTAGACACAACACAGGTATCAGAGAGTGATGGTTTATTAATCTAGACAACACAGGTATCAGAGAGTGGTGGGGTATTGATCTAGACACAACACAGGTATCAGAGAGTGGTGGGGTATTGATCTAGACAACACAGGTATCAGAGAGTGGTGGGGTATTGATCTAGACACAACACAGGTATCAGAGAGTGGTGGGGTATTAATCTAGACACAACACAGGTATCAGAGAGTGATGGTTTATTAATCTAGACACAACACAGGTATCAGAGAGTGATGGTTTATTGATCTAGACACAACACAGGTATCAGAGAGTGGTGGGGTATTGATCTAGACACAACACAGGTATCAGAGAGTGATGGTTTATTAATCTAGACAACACAGGTATCAGAGAGTGATGGTTTATTGATCTAGACACAACACAGGTATCAGAGAGCAGTGGGGTATTGATCTAGACACAACACAGGTATCACAGAGTGGTGGGGTATTAAACTAGACACAACACAGGTATCAGAGAGAGGTGGGGTATTGATCTAGACAACACAGGTATCAGAGAGTGGTGGGGTATTGATCTAGACAACACAGGTATCAGAGAGTGGTGGTTTATTGATCTAGACACAACACAGGTAGCAGAGAGTGGTGGTTTATTGATCTAGACACAACACAGGTATCAGAGAGTGGTGGTTTATTGATCTAGACACAACACAGGTATCAGAGAGTGGTGGGGTATTGATCTAGACACAACACAGGTATCAGAGAGCAGTGGGGTATTGATCTAGACAACACAGGTATCAGAGAGTGATGGTTTATTAATCTAGACAACACAGGTATCAGAGAGTGGTGGGGTATTGATCTAGACACAACACAGGTATCAGAGAGTGGTGGGGTATTGATCTAGACAACACAGGTATCAGAGAGTGATGGTTTATTGATCTAGACACAACACAGGTATCAGAGAGTAGTGGGGTATTGATCTAGACACAACACAGGTATCAGAGAGTAGTGGGGTATTGATCTAGACACAACACAGGTATCAGAGAGTGGTGGGGTATTGATCTAGACACAACACAGGTAGCAGAGAGTGGTGGTTTATTGATCTAGACACAACACAGGTATCAGAGAGTGATGGTTTATTGATCTAGACAACACAGGTATCAGAGAGTAGTGGGGTATTGATCTAGACACAACACAGGTATCAGAGAGTGGTGGTTTATTGATCTAGACACAACACAGGTAGCAGAGAGTGGTGGTTTATTGATCTAGACACAACACAGGTATCAGAGAGTGGTGGGGTATTGATCTAGACACAACACAGGTATCAGAGAGTGATGGTTTATTGATCTAGACACAACACAGGTATCAGAGAGTAGTGGGGTATTGATCTAGACACAACACAGGTATCAGAGAGTGGTGGTTTATTAATCTAGACAACACAGGTATCAGAGAGTGGTGGGGTATTGATCTAGACACAACACAGGTATCAGAGAGTGGTGGGGTATTGATCTAGACACAACACAGGTATCAGAGAGTAGTGGGGTATTGATCTAGACACAACACAGGTATCAGAGAGTGGTGGGGTATTGATCTAGACACAACACAGGTATCAGAGAGTGGTGGGGTATTGATCTAGACACAACACAGGTATCAGAGAGTGGTGGGGTATTGATCTAGACAACACAGGTATCAGAGAGTGGTGGGGTATTAATCTAGACACAACACAGGTATCAGAGAGTGGTGGGGTATTGATCTAGACACAACACAGGTATCAGAGAGTGGTGGGGTATTTATCTAGACACAACACAGGTATCAGAGAGTAGTGGGGTATTGATCTAGACACAACACAGGTATCAGAGAGTGGTGGTTTATTAATCTAGACACAACACAGGTATCAGAGAGTGATGGTTTATTCATCTAGACACAACACAGGTATCAGAGAGTAGTGGGGTATTGATCTAGACACAACACAGGTATCAGAGAGTGATGGTTTATTGATCTAGACACAACACAGGTTTCAGAGAGTGGTGGGGTATTGATCTAGACACAACACAGGTATCAGAGAGTGGTGGGGTATTGATCTAGACACAACACAGGTATCAGAGAGTGGTGGGGTATTGATCTAGACACAACACAGGTATCAGAGAGTGG
>NC_074689.1:17671720-17677916 GCF_029448725.1 Salvelinus fontinalis | reverse complement strand
TTAAACTGTGGACATGAGAGGTGTGGGACACTTAAAAAGTATTGAAAGTATTCAGACCCTTTGCCATTTTCCATGTTTCGTTACGTTACAGCCTTATTCTAAAATGGATTTAAAAAATAATAATTCTCATCAATCTGCACATAATACCCCATAATGTCAAAAGAAAAACTTGTTTTCAGAATTTTTGGAAATGTATAAAAAAAATATAAAAAAAATACAGTATTTACATAAGGATTCAGACCGTTTGATCTAGACTCGAGATTGAACTCAGGTGCATCCTGTTTCCATTGAACATCCTTGAGATGTTTCGACAACTTGATTGGAGCTTGGAAAGGCACACACACACCTGTCTATATAAGGTCCCACAGTTGACAGTGCATGTCAGAGCAAAAACCAAGCCATGAGGTCGAAGAAATTGTCCGTGGAGCTCCGAGACAGGATTGTGTCGAGGCACAGATCTGGGGAAGTGTTCCAAACAATTTCTGCAGCATTGGAGGTCCACAAGAACACAGTGGCCTCCATCATTCTTAAATGGAAGAAGTTCGGAACCACCAAGACTCTTCCTAGAGCTGGCCGCCCGGCCAAACTGACCAATCGAGGGAGAAGGGCCTTAGACAGGGAGGTGACCGAGAACCTGATGCCCACTCTGACAGAGCTCCAGTTCCTCTGTGGAGATGGGAGAACCTCCCAGAAGGACAGCCGTCTCAGCCGCACTCCACCAATCAGGCCTTTATGGTAGAGTGCCAGACGGAAGCCACTGTTCGTAAAAATGCACATGACAGCCCACTTGTAGTTTGCCAAAAGGCACCTAAAACAAGATTTTCTAGTCTGATGAAACCAAGATTGAACTCTTTGGCCTAAATGCCAAGCGTCACATCTGGAAGAAACCTGGTACCATCCCTACGGTGAAGCATGGTGGTGGCAGCATCATGCTGTGGGGAAGTTTTTCAGCGACAGAGACTGGGAGACTAGTCAGGATCGAGGGAAAGATGAACGGAGCAAAGTTCAAGTACCAGAGCGCTCAGGACCTCAGACTGGGGCGATGGTTCACCTTCCAACAGGACAACAACCCTAAGCACACAGCCAAGACAATTCAGAAGTGGCCTCGGGACAAGTCTCTGAATGTCCTTGACTGGCCCAGCCAGAACCCGGACTTGAACCCGATCAAACATCTCTGGAGAGACCTGAAAATAGCTGTGCAGCAAGGGTCCCCATCCAACATGACAGAGCTTGAAATGATCTGCAGAAAATAATGGGGGAAACTCCCAAAATACAGGTGTGCCAAGCTTATAGCGCCATACCCAAGAAGACTCGAGGCTATAATCGCTGCCAAAGGTGCTTCAACAAAGTACTGGGGTCTGAATACTTATATAAATGTGATATTTCAGATATGAGTTTTTATTTTATTTGCAACAAATTCAAAAAAGGTGTTTTTTGCTTTGTTATTATGGGGTATAGATTGATGAGGGGGAAAAAACTATTTAATAAATGTTCAGGCTGTAACGTAACAAAATGTGGGAAAAATCAAGGGGTCTGAATACTTTCCGAATGCACGACATGTGCATGTCTGTGAATGTGTCTGTGTGTGTGAATGTGTCTGTGTGTGTGCATGTGTGTGTGTGTGTGAGTCTGTGAGTTGGTTGTGATATACAGATGGGTGAAGGATGTGTACATTCTTTTCTCCTTAATTGTATTCTCCAGTGAATGACAGTAAACATCACCTCTGACACTGTGTACAGTCAAAAATCACATTACAGTAACCAGATGCTGCTTTAGTGTACTTCAGTGTATTCTCTCTTTCTCTCTCTCTCTCTCTCTCACTCTCACTCACTCACTCACTCTTGCCTCTCTCTTTCTCTTTATCTCTTGCCCCCCCCCCCTCTCTCGCTCTCTCACTCCTACATCCAACCTGTCATTTGGTACATGGTAAGTCTCCAGTGTCCCTGGGACCGCCTCCAGAAATATTCCACTTCCATTTGTCATCTTATAATATGGTGACATCAGCGCTTCTGTCCCGTCGCTGTGCCACAGAAAGAGATTCTCAGTCCAAGCCCTTCATGAGGTCACTACAGCGACTTTGGTTATGGAATAGGTTAGGTAGGTTAGGTCTTAGGAACATGATTAGACATTACCACATCCACACTCCATCCCCAGTGTGCAGCAGCAACCGTGTCAACGTGTCAAGCCTTGATGAGTGCACAGTTGTGGGCAATTGGGAGGATTGTCAATCCTTTAGAGAAAGGTTGCCAAAGACCCTCTCGGCCTGCCGGTCTGTGTTTGGTTTTAGTTAACCTCTTTTGTTTTTTGAGTTTCTTTTTGTAAATATGTATTTTCTGGATGGAGCTGGGTTAGCTGTTCCATAGGGGTCAGGATGAAGTTGGCCCTGGATCTGGTAAGTTTACTGTCTCCTGGGCACATACAAGCCTATCTTTACAGGTGTACTCTCTTAATTTGATCACTATGTGCAGCAGGAAATGCAAACTTGTAGTGTATGCAAGGTTTAAAAAGGCTTCTAAAGTTTTTAACGTCTACCTAAAAATGTCAGACTTGATTTGCGCTAATGAAAAATGAATCAATGAATTACTAGCCACATAATTCTCACATTTCTTGTTGCTGCAGGGTTATTTTCCTGCTGTAAGAAACTGATCAAATGAAGATAGCACACCTGTATATGCAGAAGATAACATTTACAGGGGGTGAGTAGAGGAAGTTCTAGATTCAATCTGTAGTGCCGAAGAGCCACACTATAGCATTAATGGAATTTAAAGGTCATTTCCAATTGAACCGACGTGTGCAGCGTTAACCGTAATGCAGTCTCCACGAATGCGGGAACATTGCCTTTAAATGTCAATCACCCTATAGAGCAGATCGTCCGTGTTAAATCATGTGAAACCATGTGTTTTTGGAACACTTCACACGTGATCATATTTCACATTAACTTTTGATGTGGATTTTCACATGTGAATATTTTTCACATAAGATTTCACAGGTGATACCCTGCAAACAAAAGTGAGTTTTTAGGAAACACACAGTGCTTTTAACATAAGGTGTTTTCAACGTTCATATTTTACATACATGATTACATGTTGTGTATGTTTATTTCTACAGTAATTGTTATTCAACGTGTCTTCACCTGGGATTTGATCTCTCAACCTCTTGGTTCACGGCATTCCGATCTTCCTGCTACGCCACCATGTCTCTGTCATCGTCTGATTTCACCTGTATTTCTACACTTTGGACATAAGTAAAGTAAATCTCAGCTTTGTTAAAAATACACTCTTATATTTCTCACAGTGATACAGGAGTAACATTAAAACAGAATAATACATTAGACAACTATACATAAAAACCCAAGTACTGCTCCATGAGTTGGGTTCAAACTGTTACGGCTTGGTCTGCGCCCCTCTCCATAACACATTTTTTATATTATCAGCTGTTAATAATGCTCCTCGGGAACAACTACATGGCCGTGACAGCGTTTACAGATGAAACAAATGAAGGTAAACGAAACAATGTAATGATAAACCAACTGAAGGGAAACCAACAGTAAATTGACAGTTGAACATGTGTAGTTATTCGGCCTACTGACAGTCGAATATTTAAAATGATAAAAATCGGAGACAGAGAAAGATGAGGTAGCCTATAATTAAAACATTTGAGAGTTCCCGTCCCTGCAAGTTAAAAGACTGTACAATTAAAATCTGCATAATGGCATAGCATTTCATAAACTTTACTGTGGGAAAGTTGATATGTTTATATGCTTCTGTTTGCTGCCGTTTGACTGGTTTCACATTTGTCTCCAGCGATTATAAGGTAAAATATATCTAAAACAAATATTATTTATATTTACAATTCCCTTATCCAAATGGATTACTCATTTACCGACCTGTTATCAATAGCTCTTATCAAGTTGTAAATTACAGTGCATGGAGAATGGAGTTATTTTTCAGAAAAACATTAAGTAAATGCTTTCTCCACTTGGAATCGGTAGGTTCGCTAGACTTTATTCATAGTTTCCACGCACGAAAAGGTGGTGGAATTATGAGGGAATTAAATCAAGGTCAGAATAAGGCTTATCTGTAGACACACCTCCATCACACCTTCATTTCTTAGATCCCAAAACGAATAGCAGGTGAATAGCATGCTATTATCATGTTTAGGTTCTGTCACGATCGTGTGGTGGATTGACGGACCAAAATGCAGCTCTTGGAAAATAAGCCATCTTCTTTATTAAACAAAAACACGAAGATGAACACGACACAAAAACACTATACAAAATAACCGTGAAGCTACAAACGTTGTGCATAGACAGACAGGCTACTAACGTTCTGACATAGACAATTACCCACAACCAATGAGAGCCTATGGCTACCCTAAATAAGGCTCCCAATCAGAGACAACCGAAATCAGCTGTCTCTAATTGGGAACTCATTCGGGTAACCATAGACTCTCCTAGAATACTAACCACCATAGACAATACTAGACATCTACACTCAACACAAAACCATACACTACAACCATTAACCCCTTTATCAAATAAACACCCAAAACAACAAAACATAAACATTACCCATGTCACACCCTGACCTAACTACAATAATAAAGAAAACCAATAATACTAAGGCCAGGGTGTGACATAACCCCCCCCTTGAGGCGCGAACTCCGGGCGCACCATACACAGTCTAGGGGAGAGTCTGGGTGGGCTTCCTTCCACGGTGGCGGCTCCGGCTCTGGTCGCGGTCCCCTCGTCACCACAGTACCTAACCACCTCCTATGCTTTCTCCAAACGACCCCCCTCCACATGAACCCCATTGCATTCAGGGGCAGTTCCAGACTAAGGGGCAGTACCAGGGTAAGAGGCAGTACCAGGATCAGGGGCAGTACCAGGGTCAGGGACAGTACCAGGGTAAGGGGCAGCACCAGGGTAAGGGGCAGCACCAGGGTAAGGGGCAGCACCAGGGGAAGGGGCAGCTCCAGGGTAAGGGGCAGCTCCGGACTGAGGAATGGCAGCTCCGGACTGAGGGACTGCAGCTCCGGACTGAGGGACTGCAGCTCCGGACTGAGGGACAGGCCCATGGCTGGCTGACAGATCTGGCTGCTCATGGCTGGCTACTGATCTGGCTGCTCATGGCTGGCTGACGGATCTGGCTGCTCATGGCTGGCTGACGGATCTGGCTGCTCATGGCTGGCTGACGGATCTGGCTGCTCATGGCTAGCTGACGGATCTGGCTGCTCATGGCTAGCTGACGGATCTGGCTGCTCATGGCTAGCTGACGGATCTGGCTGCTCATGGCTAGCTGACGGATCTGGCTGCTCATGGCTAGCTGACGGAACTGGCTGCTCATGGCTAGCTGACGGATCTGGCTGCTCATGGCTAGCTGACGGATCTGGCTGCTCATGGCTAGCTGACGGATCTGGCTGCTCATGGCTAGCTGACGGATCTGGCTGCTCATGGCTAGCTGACGGATCTGGCTGCTCATGGCTAGCTGACGGATCTGGCTGCTCATGGCTGGCTGACTGATCTGGCTGCTCCTGTCTGGTTGGCGGCTCTGGCAGATCCTGTCTGGTTGGCGGCTCTGGCAGACCCTGTCTGGTTGGCGGCTCTGGCAAATCCTGTCTGACGGACGGCTCTAGCGGCTCCTGTCTGGCTGGCGGCTCTAGCGGCTCCTGTCTGGCGGACGGCTCAGTGGGCTCATGGCAGACGGGCGGCTTTGCAGGCTCATGGCAGACGGGCGGCTTTGCAGGCTCATTGCAGACGGATGGCTCAGATGGCGCTGGGGAGACGGATGGCTCAGATGGCGCTGGGGAGACGGATGGCTCAGATGGCGCTGGGGAGACGAGCAGTTCAGTCAATGCTGTGCAGACGGCAGACTCCTGCCGGCTGAGGCGCACTGTAGGCCTGGTGCGTGGTGCCGGGACTGGTGGCACCGGGCTGGGGACACGCATCTCAGGGCTAGTGCGGGGAGCAGCAACAGGACGCACAGGACTCTGGGGACACACAGGAGGCTTGGTGCGTGGTTTAGACACTGGTGGTAAAGGGCTGGAGACACGCACCATATAGCTAGTGCGTGGAGGAGGCACTGGTGGTACTGGATTGGGGCGGGGAGGTGGCGCCGGAAATACCGGACCGTGCAGGCGTACTGGCTCCCTTGAACGCCGAGCCTGCCCAACCTTACCTGGTTCTATGCTCCCCGTC